>NC_085863.1:41635653-41640653 GCF_034702125.1 Engraulis encrasicolus
GTGGCATTGACATTAAAGGATTTATCCGGAGTTGGAACAAGTTTGCCTGATTTTTGCATGTTTGGGATGAAATACAGTCACTCTAGAGCAAAATCAAGGCAAAAGGATGCGTTTTGAGAAAGTTTGATAATATCACGTTAGCCTCGTTAGCCATATCAACTATGCAATATGAAAGATGCGGGCATCGTTTTTCGGCGGTTACACACATTTCAAAAACACAACATTTTAAAGTCTTGCACAACTCAAAACAACGTCACACGTACCTCATAATATGTCCACCAAGTAGATTGCCGAGTGCGTCGCACCATCAGCTATGAGCCATAGCGAGTAACCACAGCTGATGGTGCGACGCACTCGCCAATCTACTTGGTGGACTTTAGTGTCAAATAGTTGTCTTGACCGTAATTTAGATATTCTCAAGGTAGTAGCTTAACAAAAACACATTCTGCAGACCCTTTCAAATACATGAAGGGCTTTGGACACTTCGGTTTATGTTGTGGGGATACCCCTCAACAATATTATGAGGTACGTGTGACGTTTGTTTTGAGCTGTGCTCAAGACTTTAAAATGTTGTGTTTTTGAAATGTGTGTAAACCACGCCGAAAAAACGATGCCCGCATCTTTCATATTGCATAGCTGATATGGCTAACGAGGCTAACGTGATATTATCAAACTTTCTCAAAACGCATCCTTTTGCCTTGATTTTGCTCTAGAGTGACTGTATTTCATCCCAAACATGCAAAAATCAGGCAAACTTGTTCCAACTCCGGATAAATCCTTTAAGAAATGTGATGAGCCCACAATAGAAAGATCTCTGTTTAAATAAATGTGTTTGTATGACAATATTCAGAAATATAGCCTTCATTTCCAGTCATATTTGAATGCAATGCTTGTCGGTCTGGACTAACAACTACCCCGTTAGTTTGCTTGCTGATTTGCTTGATTGGTTTACCCAAATATTTGCGTAACAGAACTTCATTAGCCTACTCTCACGCAGCTAAACAATGTGTACTGGAATTTCTGAAACTTTAACTCAATTTAAACCACGGCGGCCCGCCATGGTTTCCTCAATGTATGGGAAACATTGTAGGGGGAAACCAGAACTGAGTCACCAGTCTGGAATAAGTTTGATTAGAGTAGAATTTCTTACATTTTAGTTTAATTGGTCATCAATTATGGTCTGATTTTCCCCAGAATCAGATGAATGAACACAGAGTGTCTGCTTTAACTAATAACACTCAAACAATTGCATGCTATCATGACTTGTAATGAAGTAGTAATAGAGTAGTGTCAGGGACAGGGCTGGACTGGCCATCTGGCATAACGGGCATTTTCCCGGTGGGCCCTGCACCCTCGTGGGCCCCTATTCCAGGTACTTATAAATTATGTACAAAATACACAGCTGCTGCATTAAATGCACTGGTGGGTTACAAAATGAGAGTGTAGCCATTGTTTCTCGCTTTAAAATAAAGGGAGGATGGCACAGGTACCGTTACATAGAGAAGGAATGTTCAAACATTCAGAAATCATCACTTGGTGTGTGTAAATTAATATACCTTCGTTTTTGAAACCTGGGACCATGGACACTGACCATTTTTGTTGCATATTCCGATAGACATGCTGCCATGTGATATTTGTATTACCATATTATTACTAGGTGATCTGTGTGATGCTATATTTTTGAGTCCCATTATCTCTGAAATGACCAGCATTTCAGGTGTTGTTCATGACATTGCAGGCTACGTTTAGATAAGGAAGTGGCCATTTTAACCCTGTGAAACCTGAACCATGAAAGCAATGAGAGAAAATTCTAATTTTTTGGAATTTGCTTCAATATTGGTCCCTTATAAGAAATGTAAAAATTTTTTTCTAAATTTTGTTAAGGTCGCTGAGATATTTAATGCATCATATATGATGCATCAGGCTTTTAATGAATGAAAATTCCAATTTCATGACCATTGAAAAATGACTTTTAATGCATTTACAACTTTTTTTAATTTAAAAAAGTTGTCAGACAATTTAATTTGAGGATTATCTTTAAATATTTAGTGAGATCCTGCCATTTTTTAAAGCCTATCCTTGTTTTAGCAGGACCATATTTTACATTTCCCACAGCCTGTTGGTAATTTTTAAAATCTATGTAAAAACATAGCTGATCGAATGCTCAACAACCTATTTATGAGTGTAATATAGATCATTATTCATTTTTGATGTGTAATTTGAATATATGGTTCCATTACTACAATTGGACCATTTCTCCATTCACTTCAATGCATTTTTTACGAGATCATAATTTCAACATTTTGCATTACATTTTCAAAAATGGCAAGTAAAACCTGTTTCTTAAGACAATAAATTTGTCTTGAAAGTAAAACAACTTGTGTGTTTTGTTAAACGATCGTCGTGGTATGCTTTGTAAGTTTCCCTATGGAGCAAATGCATTGATGGCTGACTTCCTGCCACCGCCGGATGGTGCTTATATGTCTCATCAGTTTTAGCACGATCTCTCTGCAACACGGTGTAAAAATATAAACTCTTTCTTGCTTAATTGCACAAAGCAAGTGTTCAAATTAAAGGATGTAGAGTTATATTTCGGAAATTTGTACACAAACCTTATGCAATTTGACGAAATCTCAGCGTCGGTCAGGGAAACCGCTTCTACCCCATTTTCCTGTTTTTCGCCGAGCTGTGGTCAACTTGTTGTCGACCGCTGCTCTCTTGTGGCGGTTTCCGTGTACTGCAAGACGTTTGGAAATGACACGCAGGATGTTTTTCAGATCAATTTTTTTGTGTGTCAGCGTGGAGAGGGCTTTGAATTTGATGAGACATATATGATGCATCCGGCGCGATAGGGTTAAAATGTAGGGTTTTTTTGATATTCAATTTTTTATTTTTTTGTTTATCATAATTCACATTCGGATGGTTGTTGTATTCCATGCTGTTTGTGAAATTTGTAGAGCCATAAAAGAGCTTTCAAACAACACCACTGACATATTTTTGTGACTTACATTGACTGATATAATCAAGGCTGAATGTATAGTGTCATACCCTCATATGTAAACCTTTGCTAGTCTGTTTCTCCCTTAATATTTGTGTCAGATTCACACAAATGCAGTTCTGGGAACTGGGGTGCAAACACCAAGTATGTTTGAAATCAGTGTCGATCGAGTCCCAAAGTGTCTGATTTCACGTGAAATGACCCTCTTATCTTATCACCTTAACTCGAAATGAGCTCAGTTCTTTTTTAGCTTTTCAGTTCCTTGGCTGACCTAGTGTGTGTGTGTGTGTGTGTGTGTGTGTGTGTGTGTGTGTGTGTACTGCAGGTCCAAACTGGGAAATGAGTTCTGGAGCGCTCTACTGGAGAAGGCCTATGCCAAGTGAGTGAGAGAAGGCACCCGTTCACACACACATTTGTAACTAGCTGTCAAGAAAATTAAGGAGTGCAGTGGCTGTGCTTTTTAATCAATTTATTTTTTTAATTCACTTTACAGGCTTTTATTATGACAGCATAGTGAAGATGTGACAGGAAGGTAGGAGGGAGAGAGAGATAGGTAGGCCTGGGAAACTGCATAACATTAAAATGATATCAGGGGAGGACAGGACAGCTTTACAGGCGGTAATACACGACTGTATACTACTGTAAAGTAGAGGAAACTTTATTAATCCCCAAAGGAAAATGAAGGTTATTTGCTGCTGCACTGTACGTAGGCCTGGTACATTTGAGCGGGCTGTCCATGGGGGCAAGAATTTGGTCCTAAGACATTGATTCTTACCTTATCACTGTATCTCGAAATGACCGCTTTAAATAACTGCTGTTCCTTGGCTGACCTGGTGTGTGTGTGTGTGTGTGTGTGTGTGTGTGTGTGTGTGTGTGTGTGTGTGTGTGTGTGTGTGTGTGTGTGTGTGTGTGTGTGTGTGTGCGTGCGTGTTTGTGTGTGATTGTGTGCGCATCTGTGTGTGTGTGTGTGTGTGTGTGTGTGTGTGCGCACGTGTGTGTGTGTGTGTGTGTGTGTGTGTGTGTGTATTAGGCTCTCTGGTTGCTATGAGTCTCTCAGTGGCGGTAACACTGGTGATGCGGTGGTGGACTTCAGTGGAGCTGTAACGGAGGCTGTTGACCTGAAGAAGGCAGCGCTGGACGACAAGCCGGAGGAGAGAGAGAAGCTATTCAGCCAACTGCTCAAGGTGTACGAGAGAGGAGGGGTCATCAGCTGCTCCATCGCGGTGGGTACACATGTGTGTGTGTGTGTGTGTGTGTGTGTGTGTGTGTGTGTGTGTGTGTGTGTGTGTGTGTGTGTGTGTGTGTGTGTGTGTGTGCATGTGTGTGTGTGACTGCTGAAGGTGTACGAGAGGGGAGGGGTCATCAGCTGCTCCATAGCGGTGGCTACAAGTGTGTGTGTGTGTGTGTGTGTGTGTGTGTGTGTGTGTGTGTGTGTGTGTGTGTGTGTGTGTGTTTGCGTGTGTGTGACTGCTGAAGGTGTGAGAGAGGGGAGGGGTCATCAGCTGCTCAATAGCGGTGGATACACGTGTGTGTGTGTGTGTGTGTGTGTGTGTGTGTGTGTGTGTGTGTGTGTGTGTGTGTGTGTGTGTGTGTGTTTCTAATGTGTGTATGTGTTTCTGATATGTCTGAAATGTAAATGCGATATACTAGTATGTGTGTGTGTATGTGCGTGTGGGTTTCTGAGATGAGATGTGTGTGTGTGTGTGTCTGTGTGTGTGTACTTGCGTCTTTCTAATGTGTGTGTGCGTATGTGTGTGTGTGTGTTTAGGCGTCCCCCCATGAGATCGAGGCTCGTATGCCGTGCGGCCTGGTGAAGGGCCATGCGTACTCCGTTACCATGGTGAAGCGTGTCCGGCTGGGCCACGGCCTCATGGCCTACTTCAGGAACGAGACGCTGCCTCTGCTGCGCATGCGCAACCCCTGGGGACAGCACGAGTGGAAAGGAGCGTGGAGCGACAGGTACAGTCAGTCCCTCCAGTTTTTCGCGATTCAGCGATCGCGT
>NC_085863.1:41645653-41648153 GCF_034702125.1 Engraulis encrasicolus
CTCTCCTCTCATTGGCTGCTGGTGGATCTCAATGTCTCTGATAGGTGGAGAGAAACAGGAAGTACCGCATGCATGACATCATCACGCAGCAGAACGTGGCGACCTCCACCTACATCAACGCCCGCTCCGTCTTCATGCGCGTCACGCTCCCTAGGGGGCGCTACGTCATCATCCCCTCCACCTTTCAGGTACATTACACTACTACACTACCTTACACTACCTCACACTACTACGTATACACTACACTACACTACATTATAACACACTACATTGCATAACATTACATATTATAGGGCAGTCATGGGTGAGCGGTTAGGGCGTCAGACTTGCATCCCAAAGGTTGCCGGTTCGACTCCCGACCCGCCAGGTTGGTGGGGGGAGTAATCAACCAGCAAGGGCGTAACTTTATGCTGACAATTGGGGGGGTCAAGATTTCCATCTAAATTAATTAAATGGCTAAACAGTTTTCTTCAGTATTTGAATGTACAGTTATGTATGTTACCTCGTCATTTGTGCCTCCTGCGCTGTCTCTGTCTGTACTCTCTCTCCCTGTTTTTGGTCATCCGATTCTCCTTCGCCTCGTTCTCTCCCTCTGTCTTCAACTGATGCACTTCCTCCATCACCTCCTTTCTGTTGCTCAACTGCTACATCTCCTCCGTTGCCTCTCTCTCCTTCAACTGCTGCACCTCCTCTGACACCTTCATACTCTATCTCTTGAACTGGTTCACCTCCTTTGTCACCTCCTTCTCTCTCCCTCTCATCTGTGCTTCCTCGTCTCTCTCTCTCTGGACACCCGTCTCTCTCTCTCATCACCTGTACCTCCTTGGCCTTGGATCTCTCTTTGGTGACCTGCACAATCAAGTTCTTGAACCTGATATAAAAAAAAACCTCAGTTAATGTTCAAATGGCTTGGCAGCAAACTCCCATCAGAGTTTTAGAGAATGCATTTTCCCAATCAGGCTTAAGTCAAGCTGTCAGAAAATCTCCATTTGTAATGTGGCATATAGCAATAAAGCAAAGATGAGTTGATTAATTAATTAATTAAAAACATTCCTACCCTTTGTTTAGTAATTCATAGGATCAGGAGAAAGCTACAGTCAGAGATGGTTGATAAAATCTGTGCCAAATATGAATGACATATCCCAACCATCAATCACTAATCAGGATGCTGCAGCAGCACAAATAGGATCTCTTGTCTGTTGTTCGCCATGTTGTTAATCATATGATCAGAAGAAAGTTGCTGTGGTAGAAATTAAAGTAGCCTGCTGGCTACATAATATCCCATACCCATTATTTATACAATTGACTGTTGTTGTTTTTTTATAACTAAATATACAGTGGCGACTGGCGACAAAAATATTGAGAGGACCTACTCTGTCTCACTCCAAGCACAGCCACGGATAGTGTCACGCGTGGAGGGAACCCCTTGTCTCCCCACCCTCTCTCGTGTCTCTCTCTTCAATAGTTAACTGGCGAAACAAACTGTAATCGCTTGGCTGTTGTCAACAAATGCGATTTTGAAAACAAAATATAATGCCACAATACATCTTATTTAAAATGGATGTGTTTACTATTGGTGTCAAAAAACTTACTGGCATTTCGGTTCAGCTGCATTGAACAAGCTTCTCATTTGAAGTGGATACTATCATAGGAAATCACGCAGGCAACTGGACAGGGGGTAACCAAAAACTACTTAAATGACGTGAAATAAAACAAACAGACGTCCGATTGCTAGGGTTTCACAAAATGTGTTGGTTTGAGGGAGTAAATATCCCAAGTGCTAGCCATCAACGAAGTCCAAATAGCCAGCCACGTCCAGTGTTATTGAACTAGCTGTCTGTCGTAACCTAGCATAAAATAGCTAACTAACTGACAGGCAGAAAGCAGTGGTACCATAGCCTTTCTACCTACAGGTATAAATCCTCTCTGGTGGTACACTATAGGTTCTCAAAACACTCGGAAATAATGTTTCTTATGCCAAAGACATATCCACGCATGATCACGTGGCAATTGCAAGTTAAAAGTAGAAAAAAACCATTGCTCAATACTTGGTAAAGCTGATCGCTAATCAGTTTGAATTTGGGATAGTGGAGAAGAGGATTACCCATTGACAATACTACGTACACAACTAACGCAGATTTGGGAAATACCAAGGGGGGCAGGGGGGGGTTACATTACAACATGATTAAACATAACTGAACGAAACTATTTTTCACTATTTTACATAAAATGGGTAAAGTTGTTCATGCAAGACAAGCACTGTAGTTATATAGGGGGGGGTTGTACAATTATATAAGAGGGGTTATATTGTCAGGGTTTGAAGTTTGGGGGGGTCAAAACCCCCGTAACCCCCGTGGAAATTACGCCCATGTCAACCAGTGCTCTACCCCATCCTCCTCCATGACTGAGGTACCCTGAGCATGGTACCGTCCCACCGCACTGCTCCCCATGGGGCGCCACTGAGGGCTGCCCCCTTGCACGGGTGAGGCATAAATGCAAT
>NC_085863.1:41653153-41660653 GCF_034702125.1 Engraulis encrasicolus
GGCCTATGTAGATGGGTAGAGAGTGAGTGAGGTATTCGAGGTGATGAGTGTGAGTGAGGTATCAACTGCCAACCATGCCAAGGTGGGTGGGGAGTCCAGCATTGGCAGAGGGATGGGAATGAGTGTTTGGGCTGCAGGGGCATTGTGATGGATGGAGAGGATAGAGGTGGATAGAGGTATTGGCATCAAGGGACAAGAGTGAGTCTTTGGGCCGCAGGGGCATGGGTTTGATTCCTTGAGCCGCAGGGGCATGGGTTTGATTCCTGCTGATGAGAAGAAGTGAAACAGCACTCTCTTCCAGCCAATACAGTACATTTAACTGCATCTAACCCCCACACAGCCCCAATCAGACACCTAAACACGTATTCCCCCTCAACCCCACATCCGTCTAAGTAGGCTATAAATAGTTTCAGCGACATCATATTTGGATACTACAATGTTGATTTCTGCCTTCGATTTTAATATCAAAGTAATACAGTGTCAAACTAAAGAGCATTCCAAGAGAGTTGATCTGGTGGCCGCCATGATTGTGTTTTTATTTACCGGTGAGGGCGAACAGACACATGGCATTCTGGGTAGTAGGCAGTGACAGTACCCGCTCAGCTCGGTTCAGTCGGCCAAAAAAACGAGGGCTGGTTTTGAGCTACTGTCATGCCGTACTTGCTAATCGAAACGCAATAAACGGTGTCCGAGTCGTGCCGTGTCGGGCTGTACCAGGTAGAAAACAGGCAGTGGAAAAGGGCCTAAAAATTCCAATACTCATCAAGGAACAACACACACACCTGAACCCTGATACAGCCCAGATAGCTGTCATATACCACACACACACACACACACACACACTCACACCTGTCCGTGTTCCTGCATAGACGTCCTGCTACAGATGATGCAGACTCATGAGGATGTCAATCATTTATTATCTTCATCATTGTCATCATCGTCGTCATCAATATCATCGTCGTCATCATCATCATCATCATCACATACATCATCGTCACATACATCATTGTTATCAAATCAAAATTAAATATGTTTGGTAGTAAATGAATAAAGAAGCACAATCCAAATACAGTCACCATGACGGTCCCTGGTGACAAGCCCACACCCACAGCCCCCCCACCCCCACCCCTTTCCCCCATCCCCACACTGTCACCATGACAACCCCCGGTGACACCCCCCACCCCGTCACTCCTGACAGTTCACATGGTGACATATCACTGTTGTCACGGTAGCCATGGTTTCCCAAGTGACGACTCATTCTGTCACGCCTGCCCCCCTGGACCCCAGAAGAAGAAACGACACAAACAGCAAATTATGATTCATGAATTAAATAGCTACGAGAAATAAAATACTTTTTCATCTTTGAACGTTGACTTTTTTTGTAATTGTTTTCAAACATCCCTCTCTTGTCGTCTTTTATCTGCGTTTGCATCCTCCCCTCTTCTCTCCTTTCATCTGTCTTTGCATCCCCCTCTTCTGTCCTCTCATTTGTCTCTTCTCTGTTTTTCATCTGCATCCCTCTCTTCTCTCATGTCAGCTGTGTTTGTAAACAGCATTTGTTTACCATGCTCTCATCTCCACAGTGACAGTCCTGCATGTCTTCTTCTCTTCTGCTATCCTTCCATACCTCTTATCTCTCCTCTCATCACTCCATTCCCTCTTCTCCAAGCTCACTCCTTTTCGCTCTGTGATGTGGTGATAACCGTCTCTTGCTCACTCTTCCTTTCCAAACTCCTTTTTATTCCTTTATGTGAGGCTGTTTCCATTGCCACGTATGCAGATAACACAAAAACACACACTCTCTCTCACACACACACACATACACACACACACACAACTTAACTTTGTACATTTTACACAAATTGCAAATGAACCGGAGGAGCTTGTCTGTTACTTCCCGAAGGCAGAGCAGAGAAAATGTAGCGTGGCGTCTCTTTGCTTTGTTTCTCTTCATCACCATGGCAACCACATTAATCTAACTACATGACTGACAACTGCCTGCGCTTCGGGTGTGTGTGGGCGTGCGTGAGTGTGTGAGCGTGTGTGTGTGTGTGAGGTGAGTAATGTGACTAGATGGCATTGAAGGTTGTCTCTCATCTACTCATCAGACATATATTTACATGCACACACACTCACACACACACACACACACACCCACGAGCGCACATTCACATTCACACGCACACATATACACACACTGCTAAATAACGTCCCCTTGTTCAACATTCCCATTGTGTTAATCTAACTCTTGGATGTTTCATTGTACTTTTTCAAAAACAAAAACAAAAAACGAATCTGAGAAAGAGCATTCCATATGTTCCAGGGAGAGAAGGAAGAGAATTCAAGAAACTAAACGCATTGTTCCAAAAGAGTTTTCCAACGGGCGTCGGGCGGAACTGGAGATTCCAGGTGATTACCCCGAAGTCTTCCTTCCTGTATAGTGTCCACAGTTTTGGCCGCACTGCTACGGAATTCCCACATTGCAGAATTCCAGATTGTTTTTTTTTCCCAAAAGTGCAGGAATGATGTAGTCCAGGATAGCAAGTAGAGGAAAGACACATAGACACAGCGACTTGCAACACACACATACACATACACGCACACGCACGCACACACAGTCCCAAAGCCGAGGTACTGTAAGTCAATACCTGTTTCCCAACTTTCACACACAGCACCAAATTATGAGGTAGCCCACCACACACACACACACACACGCGCATTCAGACATACAGACACTCACACCAACAGCAAACAAAATAAATAGAGTGCAGAAAATAAATAGCAAGATGTTAAGAGCAGTACAAAGCAAAAGTATAAAGATGAACACACACACACAAACACACACACACACACACACACACACACACACACACACACACACACACACACACACACACACACACACACACGCACACGCACACGCACACGCACACACACACACACACACACACAATAATATAAAAAAACTAAGTACCAAAACCCAAATGACAATCAAAGTGAAAAAAAGATTTTTTTGGAAGCAAAGAAATAGATGCACATATGCATAAACGCATGCACGCACCCACACGCACACACGCACACAATCTCTCCTTGTAGAAACAGTATATGTGGTTGAGCAGAAGTCATGCAGCTATAGGTCATACTGAATACACTAATTCCAGAAGTGGTTCCCAAACTGGGGGTCCGCGACCCCCCTGTAGTACATCCCCAACCCCATTAGGGGACCCGACACCCACTTTGGGAACCACTGTACTAATTCCAGAGGTGGGTATTTGGAGCATCCATTTCAGTAGAGTGTATATGGGAAGAGGGGGGAGCAGTGTGTTTGTTTTGTGTTTGCGGGTGCGTGTGTGTTTGTGTGTGTGTGTGTGTGTGTTATCGCCACCATGTGGTCATCGTGTAAATTACACCACAGGCTGGCTGCCACGTCTCTCCAGCAAGTCTGTCATGTCTGTTTTGTTATCCACAAAAAAGGTTGCCAGGATACATAGTCAGCTGCTGGTAGTTAGCTGATAGCAAAAACAGCTAACAGTTTTCACATGGTGTTGTAGCAGCTGTCCGCTTGGTGATGACGTCTTTTTTACAAGCTAAACAATTAGCCGCTTACTGTCAGCAGTTAATGCTAGCAGCTAGCTATGTGTTGTTCACAGCTGTCTGTCTGGTGTTACAGTGGCCTGCTGCCAACTTGTCCGTTGCTATAGCAGCAGCCATTCCTGGTGAACTGTCAGCGGTTGTTAGCCGCTAGCACGTCCCGCTGTGTAGTGATGTTGGTATTTGCAGTTAGCACGTGCCGCCGAGTGATGTTGTAGTTAGCGGTGATTAGCCGCTAATATGTACTGCAGTGTAGAGTTGTTTTTGTTGTTCGTCGCTAGCACGTCCCGCTGTGTGGTATCGTAGTTGCGGTGGCTGGGTTAGCCGCTGTGTGTTGCAGTGTTGTAGTTAGCGGTGTGTGGGCTAGCGGCTACTGAGTAACTAACGGCTGCTGTTCTTGATGGCCTCCTTAGCTGCAATGATGAGCGGAGTCAGACTGGACAACGGCTTGGCGAGCTTCAGGAAGGAGTGCTGTAAGGAGACGAGAGGAGAGGAGAGGAGGGGGTTAGGTGTGTGTGTGTGTGTGTGTGTGTGTGTGTGTGTGTGTGTGTGTGTGTGTGTGTGTGTGTGTGTATTCCGAATTTCCTAGTCACCTGCAGTAGCTCCTTAGCAGATCCTCTCCTCTCCACGTCCATCTCCAGACACCTCTTGAGGAAGTCCCGAAACACCGACGATAGCCGCTCCGGACTCTGGAGTTCAGGGGTGCCGTTGGTGGCGATCAGGTACAAGGCCTGTGGGGAGAGAGAGAGGGGGTGGGGGTTATTACATGACATTAGAGGGTTATAACAATCAGGTCCAAGGCATGTGGAGAGAGAGAGAGAGGGTGATAACAGTACAACAGACAACACTACAGGCCATTGGTGGCAATCAGGCCTGGAGGGAGAGATAGGGTTATTACACGACATTAGACTTAGATTAGTTATTACATTACTGTGTAGCTCAGGGGTGTAATCAGGGTTGGCAGATGAGGCTGATGATTTCCAGCCCGAAAAAATGCTCAAAACCCGCCTAGAAGCACAAAATTCCGCCCAATTCTATTGATTTCTATGGCAAAAATTGGGCGGGTTTTTCTGCTAAATGCCATTTTTACCCGCACACGGCCATCCTAAGCAGCCCAATTGGGCGGGAAACAGCCCAATCTGGCAACACTGGGTGCAATCAGGTACAAGGCCTATGGAGAGAGAGTCATTAAAAGGGTTTCATGGCTCTGGTATTCACCTTAAGGGCCTCTGCACACTGGTTCCGACAAAGTGCGGGGCACGGTTCAACCAAAGTTCGATTCGACTATTTTCAATACGACACCGCACAGAAGCGCCGATGTCCGTGGATGTCGGTTGCCGATTAGGGGAGAGCTCTATTTTTGTCGGAGCCGGCCATTGATTATCCATGCTCTGCTGAGATGAAATTGATCATTCATCATGTATAGCACGTCTGCGCCAGTGTGCGGGGGTAAAGGAAATTGTCGGAACCGATAGTGCTCCGCAGTGCTGCCGGCATCGGTGTGCGGAGGCCCTGAGACAGGGCATTTCTGGCACTCTCACTCAGGTATGGCGGTTGTAGATTCTATTTCCATAGTTCCTAATAGTGTGGTTCCAGGTTCTAAGACTCACCCTGAGTGGGTTCTCGTTCAGGTATGGCGGTTCCCCCTCCACCATCTCGATGGCCATGATGCCGAGGGACCAGATGTCGACCTTGGGCCCGTAGCTCTTCCGGGTCACGACCTCTGGAGCCATCCAATAGGGGGTGCCCACCATGGTGTTGCGCTTGGACTGCTCCGGACTGATCTGGGCGCAGAAGCCAAAGTCCGCTGGAGAGGAGAGAGTGGAGAGAGTTAGAGTGGGTGTGTTAGTTGGTTAGCTAGTTAGTTAGGGAGGAGACAGTTAGAGAGAGAGAGAGAGAGAGAGAGAGAGAGAGAGAGAGAGAGAGAGAGAGAGAGAGAGAGAGAGAGAGAGAGTGAGTGCGTGGTACTTACTCAGCTTCACAGAGCCATCCATTCCCAGTAGTATGTTGTCACTCTTTATGTCTCGATGGATAACCTGGTTACTGTGAAGGAATTCCAGGGCTTGCAGACACTGTACACACACACACACACAAAGAGAAAAACAGCATCAAACTTTCACTCTGAATGCTACTTTATGGCATGACAGCACACCCACAACCCAAGTGATGATCATACACAATCAAAATTACACCTTGCAAAATAAAGAGTGGAGTGTGTGTGTGTGTGTGTGTGTGTGTGTGTGTGTGTGTGTGTGTGTGTGTGTGTGTGTGCCCTCACCTCTCGACACACTGCTGCGATCTGTCCTTCATCCATGCATGTTTCCGTGACGACGTCTGTTAATGAGCCCCCCGCCAGGTACTCCATAACGACCCACAACTCATCTCCTACCAGGTAACTACACACACACACACACACACACACACACATGCATGCACACACACACACACACACACACACACACACACACACACACACACACACACACACACACACACACACACACACACACACACACACACACACACACACACACACACACACGTTACTTCTCAGGTAATCCATGATAACCTACACCATATCTCGTATGAAGCTAGCTATACACACAAAAAATAATAATCAATGGTATTGATTGATTGATTGATTGATTAATAGATTGAATGCTTGGTTCTGACCTGTCCAGGTAGTTGACAATGTTGGGGTTCTTGTTTTCCCTCATGACGAGGATCTCGTTGATGATCAGCTCCTTCTTGGGCTGCTGCAGCAGGTTCATCTGCTTGGTTGCCACCTACACGACAGGAGGGTAAACAACAACAAAACTCCATCAGGGGGTAAACAACAACACACCTCCACCAGGGGGTAAACAACAACAAACCTCCACCAGGGGGTAAACAACAACAAAACTCCATCAGGGGGTAAACAACAACAAACCTCCACCAGGGGGTAAACAACAACAAAACTCCATCAGGGGGTAAACAACAACAAAACTCCATCAGTGGGTAAACAACAACAAAACTCCATCAGGGGGTAAACAACAACAAAACTCCATCAGGAGGGTAAACAACAACAAAACTCCATCAGGGGGTAAACAACAACACACCATCTTTGGTTATATTGTTGACAATACTATACGTAAAGACGACAATGGAAAGATTGGGAGAGACAGAGAGAGAGGGGGGGGGGGTACTAGAGAGATGACGATGGATGGATTGGGAGGGATAGAAAGAGAGAGAGAGAGAGAGAGTACCTCTTGTCCAGTGGCAATGTCAATAGCTGTGTAGACCGTTCCTGAAGCCCTGAGGACGACAAGAATTGCATTTGGCAGACGTTATTATCCAAAGCGACTTACAATCGAGGACATAATCATAGCATACAACACTTGCAGATACAAAGTGGACATGAAATACACAGAACAATATGTGCAGATGCCAAGTAGGGTTAGTGTTTTTCTTTTTAAATTAGCAGCACTGGGTTAAGTAGTGGAGTTGACACACCCACACAACATGATACCCCAGGTCTGGGCCAGCTCAGACATTAGTGAAGTAAATAGTCATGAAAGAGAAGAGAAACATAAACAACTACTCTACTTCTATTATTCATACAGTCCTAAAGAACAAGAAGAAAGAAACACATGACATTTTAACCCAGATATCCAGACAACACGAAATCAACATCACATACACTCTACACTGCTTCACATGAACTATACACATCAGCATGACAACCAGACACCCCAGCGCTATATTATATTATATTATATTATATTATATTATATTATATTATATTATATTATATTATATTATATTATATCATATTATAAATCCCCTACGTGGAAATAAAACAAACCGTTGTAGTAAGTAAGAGTGGCCACCAGAGGGGAGGCAAGGCTATGGTTGAAACTGCTGGCAGCC
>NC_085863.1:41668153-41678153 GCF_034702125.1 Engraulis encrasicolus
TGGTACGTTGTTATGGGACTAGATTACTCAGGAGGAGCGATCTATACTAGTCTACTGTATAGGGCCTTCTCCAGTTAAAATGACTCCCATTTTAATTGGACACACCGTGTTTGTGTTTGTGGGTGTGGAATAATATGACCGCAATGCAATAATATGACCAACAAATGCAAGACCCACTGACCTTATTTCATATATCACCTTTCTACCACAAGGTTATCTAAAGCTGCCCTCACAGCAGGATGTTTGTTGTCATATACTTTCTGGATTTAGGAGTTGCACATGAAATATGAAAACAACTGGCTAAAAACAAAACAAAAACAAACAAAAAAACTGAATGTGTATGACAAGTTTTAGATGTAAAATGAATCATGATTCGCTACCCCAACCTGCAGGGAACGATTATGATTCCATGGGCCCCTGGGACAGATAATAAGAAAGCATTGTTTTTGGCATTGTGCAACGACTACATGCGACGGTAGTCACCAATGCATTTTGGGCAAGATGATTAAAAATCATGTTCAACTTGAGCAAATTTAGTCCGGATGTCACGATGTGTCACATGGTCCCAAACCATGTGAGTGTGTGTGTGTGTGTGTGTGAGTGTGTGTGTGTGTGTGTGTGTGTGTGTGTGTGTGTGTGTGTGTGTGTGAGTGTGTGTGTGTGTGTGTGTGTGCAACTCACACTTGTCTCCTCCAGGGAAGATGGCCCGTAGGCGAGCTTTGCGGTTCTTCTCCTCGGGTGCCATGGGGAGGGGCTTGGAGAGGGAGCAGGAGGAGGAAGAGGAGGAGGAGGAGGAGGTGGCAGAGGAGGAGGAGGAGTCTCGCAGACCGCTGGCCACCCGGACAGGAGGCGCAGGGGGTCTGCAGGAGGAGGAGAAAGAAGAGGAGAGAGGAGGAAGATGAAGAGGAAGAAGAGGAAGAGGAAAAGACAAAGAGATATTAAAACACAGGTCATACTGAGATACAAGATTTGTATTTGTCACATGCGTTCTTGTGCTGGCACAATTGGCAGTGAAATGAATGACAGGCTTGTTTACCAGGGGGTGGGCCAGGTTACCATAGTTGTGAGGTTGGTTACCATAGATACGAATTGTTGATCTGGGCGGTTTGGCTTGATTACCATAGACAGGGCCCAGGGGCCACATAACAGAAACTTCCTAAGTCTGAAATCCTATCTTATCTTGAGATAGGAAGGGATTTAGGATTTTTGCTATAACAGAAGGAGGTTTCCTAACTTAACTTAGGAAGAAATCCTATCTTATCTTAAGATAGGAATATAGCCATTCCAGAAGCATCCTAAATTAGGAATATCTTAACTTAGGATGCCTAAGTTAGGAGACCATACACCCTGTCCTAAACTCAGGATACCACTGTTACTGGTGCTTTTTTTTGCATTATGCACTATGTCAGCAACATGGGGCATCAAACCAAAACACCTAGAGCAGTGATGCCTGGGTTAATGGGAGCATTTTGTTTTCAAGAGAGAAAAAATGGCACTGGTACGGTTACCACAGTAGCTTCCCAACCAGGCAGGCTACAATTCCATAGTTGCCTGATGTAGGCCTAAATAATTTTTACCATTTGAAGCCTGTCATTGTTTTAGGCCTATCAATGCAATATAGCCTACCTTTATTTAGACATTAAAAAAGAAAATAGTTTGAAAGCCAAACACATTTCCTATTAACAAGTGTAGCCTTTGAATTAGGCCTACTTTGACCATGGAGTTTGCACATCAAAGACTGATTTTGCAACGTCCAACAAAAAAACAACTGACTTCACATAGCCTACGTGCTGATGTTGTGACAGGCTTATGAGCACAACGTGCGCTCCCTCGCCAAAGTCTCCTCTCAGGAGTTGAACAGGACAAGTTACTAGGTCTACTGATGAATTTATAGACCACACAAAACTAATCCATTTGTCCTCAGAAAGTTAACGGTGTAAATATTAGGCCTATGCAAAACAGGGTTTAGCATTTCTAGGTTGCGTAGCGTTGTTCAAAAGTTAGCCTATTTGATGATCCGATTCCTCTCGCTCTCCCTCGTCCTCTGTCAGTGCACACAGGCAGGCGCACCTTGCTCTCCCTCCCTCAATTCCCATCTTCCCGCTGTCATTCAAACTAAGAATGTCTTTAGTTCACTACACGGAGGCATCCCAGAATGATGACTGTTGTTGTTTAGGCTGACAGTCGATGTGACTTGTTTCGTCGCCCGTTTCATTGATTTGAATAAGCTACTTGATCATGGGAATTTGCACATTGTTAAAACAGCATTCAGGTGGCGGATTTGCGACGGCAACTGCTGAAACTGACAACACGGCTATGAGGAAACTTTTGAGGATTCTTAGCTACAAATGTAGCCTACATGACTGATGGAAACTAACGCCCTCCTTATATTCACTGTATTTTTTCGTCCGTAATTATTAATATTTAGGCGTTCTCCCCCCCAACACGTAGCCTAGGCTACAACTGGCTGCCCACCGCTTCAAAAGTGAAGTCGTTACATTCTATCAATCTCGTGCACATTCGAAATGGCAGAAACAGACACGACCAATCGAAAAAATCACTATGATAGAGGAGTTAGGAATTCCTAATTTAAGATAGGATGGGGGCGCAAAAATAAGATAAGAAACGGCTAGGGACTTAGGAATTCGTTCTGTAATAGGAAGTTAGGATTTTTCCTATCTTACTGTTCCTATCTTAAGTTAGGATGAGCATTTAGGATTTTTTCTGTTATGTGGCCCCTGGTTACCATAGATATGACTTGATTTCCATAGACACAGCTTGATTACCATAGACACAGCTTGGTTACCATAGATATGGCTTGATTACCATAGATACAGCTTGGTTACAATATATATTTCTCTTTTTATCATAAGGGTTTGTTTAACATGGCTAGTTGCTATAGATCTGGTGGTGTTTACCTGGGGGGGCGTGTTCAGTATTATGGGGTGGTGGTTACCATAGAGACGGCCATAGTTACCTGCAGGAGGAGGAGGAGGAGGGGTCCTCGCTAGAGGTGGTTGCTACGCCGACGCTGCTGCTGCTGCTGCTGGAGTCGGAGTGGTGATGATGGTGATGCGCAAGGTTGTCGTGACTACCGCTGCTGATGCTGCTACTGGCCCCGCTGGACGCTGACATCTCTCTCTAGGACAGAGCTAAAAGGAGAGCACACACACACACACGTGCACACACACACACACAGACACACACACACACGCACACACACATACACAGGAGAGAGAGATATTTAGGATAGGACAGAGCTAGACACACATAGCGAGACTCTTCGGTACAGTTACAGAGTTGTGTGTTAAGGGCAGAGTTGGCCATCCTGGGAGACAGGTGGAGCTATACATACACCATCCAACTTGAGCAAATGTATTTCAGACTTCACGTTCTTCACAATTTACATTTGAATCTACTTGGGCAACAGATGGCCTTCATACATATGTTGATAGTTATCCATTTCAATGAATCTATTAAGAAATGTGGGGCTGCCCCTTTACACGGGTGAGGCATAATGCCATTTCGTTTAGTGAGTACTGTATGCTATGAGTGCTGCTGTGTCTCAATGACAATGGGAGTTTCCCAGGTGGGCTTTATTGCCATACAACTGGGAGCAACTGTTCGAGGAAGGGGGTGGGTATGTACCGCCCTACATAGGCAAAGTGCCTATATTTTAGTCAAAATTAAGTTTATGCCCGCGCAGAAATATAGACCCGAGTTCTATTTTCAAGTTGCAACACGCACTTGTTCAGGCTCCTGCTTGTGGGCCCGTTCGTGTGCCGTGCTGACACAGCGCTTTGGTGTGGAAGGAATAATCTGATCAATGTCAAAGTCCTTGATTTACTTCAATAAACTCCCGCACACTGACCATTTCGCTGTTCTTTCTTTAATAAACGACGTTTCGGTACTAGAAACTTTCTCTAAGTTGTTGCTGAGTGACCCATGGTGCAATCTCTGACGCACCTGCCAGCTGAGGTGTGCAAAAAAAAGTCGAAGTTTAAAGTTCTTGATTTGCCATTTGTTCATGAACTAGTAGCCCAGTCACATAGGAACTCTTGTGCAGACCCTGTGAGTCAATACATATAAATACATTGAAAAAAGAAAAAGACAAAAACATTAAAAAAGTGATTCAAGTAGACACATATTTTGATTTTTACAAAATGATTTCAAGGCCTACTTGTAATACCTTGCCCACCATGCCCTGGCCCACAGTTTCACAGAGAATCACTGACCGAGATCATGTGATCATGTGTCCCCCAGATCCTGACATCAGATCTAGACCCTTGTACACACACACACACACACACACACACACACACACACACACACACACACACACACACACACACACACACACACACACACACACACACACACACACACACACACACACACACACAGAAACAGAGGAAGACAGGAACTACAGTAGGACACTGGTGGAAGATGCTCTCTCTCTCTCTCTCTCTCTCTCTCTCCTCCATACCCTCCTTTCTTTATCTGTGCATCCCTCAGTGTCTTCCTCTACCTCTCTCCATCCTCCTCTCTGTCTGTCCTTTCTTTATTTTTCTCCCTCCGTCTTCCTCATCTCCTCAGCCCCCTCTCTCCATCTCCTCTTCCTTCTCCACCTCCTCCTCCACCTCCTTGTGGGTTTTGTTTCTTCATCTCCCTCTTTCCTTCTCTCCATCATCATCCTTTCATCTCCTGACCCAGTCTCTAAAGAGATGCTCCCCAAGGGTTGACACACACACACACACACACACACACACACACACACACACACACACACACACACACACACACACACACACACACACACACACACACGAAATCATCATGCATATGCACACACACGTGCACACAAGCGCACACACACACACACACAAACACACACACACACACACACACACGCACAAAAACACACACACACACACACACACGCACAGGCTCACGCACACACACTCTTCCTTTCAGAAGGCTTACACATAAAAACACTCACATTAGCAATTAGGTCAGAGGAGCTTTTGTACGAGCTCTCAACATGCTGTGTGTGTATGTGTGCATGTGTGTGTATGTGTGTGTGTGTGCGTGCGCATATGTGTGTGTGTGTGTAAGAGCGAGAGAGAGAGAGAGAGAGAGAGAGAGAGAGAGAGAGAGAGACAGAGACAGAAACACAGTATGTGCATGTATTTATGCAAGTGTATATGTGCAGACGTACACATGAGTGAGATTGTATGTGTGTCAGCGTGTATGTTTGTGAGTGTGCATTGGTGTGTATAACGAGGGTCTGAGTGGGTAAGGGTGTGTATGTTGGATGGTGAAACTGTGTGTGTGTGTGTGTGTGTGTGTGTGTGTGTGTGTGTGTGTGTGTGTGTGTGTGTGTGTGTGTGTGTGTGTGTGTGTGTGTGTGTGTGTGTGTGTGTGAGAGAGAGGTCGAGAGAGGTAGAGAGCATTTGTGTGAACTTGCCTGAACTTGGTTTTCAGTTATGTCCAACCGAGAGAGGAGACATGATGTAATATGTGTGTGTTTGTGTGTTTGTGTGTGTGTGTTAGGGGTGGTACGGTTCACAAAATTCACGGTTCGGTTCATATCGCGGTGTCAAGGTCACGGTTTTCGGTTCTCTACGGTTCTTTTTTTTTAGTTCATGATAAGTGGTGCACTGGCTACTAGAATCTGACTTATCACTAAATATCCTATAGGAGTGATTCTCTAATTCGGCTACACTTTTAAGTCCGTGGATTTTATTTGGCAATTCCACTAACTATTAACTGCATCCAATGATGTTTTGGACATTAGAAAACATTTATCTTTCATATAATACAGAAAGTGTAGACATAGCATTATTTCCCTCAGCAAGAATGAATATTTAATACTGGTTTTGGGCGTTTTCATGCCGTCCTGTTTTCCAAATGTCAGATTCAGTCTTCATATTAGCATGTAAAGAAACTTGTTTTGCCCAAGACGATTGCAAATGTTGATTCACAGTAATCATCACAATATGACAAAACTGTCAGAAAGACCACTGTCCTTTCCATTATACATGAAATTTGCCATTTTGTGTGTGTCCACGAAAACTGTGTTAACCGTGTCACGGTCTGAAACCTCCTCCATAAATCAGTAATGGTTTGGTCTTAGGCCATACGAATAACATCACGTGATGTCATAACCTGCTTGGCAGGATACGGGAGGACTTTTTGGTAAATTTTGAGCTCCATCCTTCCATAATTTAATCCATTCTTTTTCATGTTCTCATAGCGGGAAAATTGCCTGTCAACTGTGTTATCAACATATTCATAAGAATCTGAATTAGAAATCACATGTAGAAAAACACAGATAAAGCATACAGATACATGAATTGATTAAGGTGTTGTGGTGGAACTTCTGAGGTCCTCAGTTAGCACAACACCATAAAAATGGCTGAAATGTCAACGGTGTTACCGTCAATGGTGTTACAATTAAGTATGACAGTCAGGGTTGCCAGATGAGGCTGATGATTTCCAGCCCAAAAAATGTTCAAAATCCGCCCTAAAAACCCGCCCAATTCTATTGATTTATATGGCAGTGGGCAGGTTTTTCTGATAGATGCCATTTTTACTTGCACACGGCCATCCTAAGCAGCCCAATTGGGTGGGAACCAGCCCAATCTGGCAACACTGATGACAGTTGAGGAGGAGTATGTTTTTGCCAATTTATATCCATATTGACAGACAAACAAACAAAATAATTTGTGTTCTAGGGAGATGGGTTTGTCTGCTCTGTTTTTTCTCCTAAAAAAGTGCCGACTTGTTCCCCTGCACTGTTGACCGTAACACAGTTGAGTAACACGGTTGACTGTTTTGAAAGTGTTTTTGCGCTATTGATCCCTTATGTGTTGGAAAAATCCTATGAACATACACTAGGGATTATCTCTGGAGAAGGAAGTCTTGTGTAAGGAGGGTGACTATATTCAAATCAGACGTTACAGGGATTTATGATGAAAAATGTGTCAGTCTGTATCACAGTGATTCATAAAATCCTACTTATGAAGCTCAACAATCACATTTTCTATATCAGTTGCACAGATTAATGACAACATTACTGCTAAGGGACATAAGCACTTTCAAACATATATTGTTTCAACTCTGTAGTATTTTTATATATGTTTGAAATGACATAGTATTTGTCCATAACACTGTTGACAAAATAATTAAGCAAATGTTCGCTTTCATTACAGTATTTATCAAATGATTTAAGATTAAGCTTGGCAATTTGTTTGTTTGGAAACTTAAATATATACACTATGTAAACATCTAGGTCATTTAGTTGAAAAAAAATATTGATAATTGACATTTTGCTTTTGCCAAAAGCGTAGGGAAATCGTAGAATCACTCATATGGTCTGTATAGGCTTATAATGTGAAAATGGTGTGATTTTCATTGTGTCATCCTCTGATTTGGTCTTATACGCTAATGTTTTATAATCAGAGAGACTGGATAAGATACTCCTAGAATCTCTGTGTAACATATTTTTCTGGGCAGTACATGAATTGCGGTTTGCGATGGATTGCACGGTTCGGTTCGGTATGTGTGTGAATTGTACGGTTTCGGTTTTCGGTGCGGTTTGTGCCATCCCTAGTGTGTGTGTGTGTGTGTGTGTGTGTGTGTGTGTGTGTGTGTGTTTGTGTGTTTGTGTGTGTCTTCTTTGTGTGTGTGTGTACACGTGTGTGTGTGCGTCCTTTGTTTAAATATTTTTGACAACTGTTGAAGGTGTGTCTGGGAAAGTCCTCTTTTCCCACACCCACCCTCTCCCTCTCTCTCTCTCTCTCTCTCTCTCTCTCTCTCTCTCTCTCTCTCTCTCTCTCTCTCTCTCTCTCACTCACACACACACACACACACACACACACACACACACACACACACACACACTCTCTCTCTCTCTCCCTCTCTCTCCCTCCCTCTATCCCTCCCTCTCTCTCTGTAACGGACAGAAACAGTTTCTGTCAGAAAGTTGTCATTCAGGCCTTACAGAGTTCCCTGAATTCACGCCCCATCCCCACTCCTCTCCCTTACACACACACACACACACACACACACACACACACACACACACACACACACACACACACACACACACACACACACACACACACACACACACACACACACACACACACACACACACACACACACACACACACACACACACACACACACACACACACACACACACAGAATGAAAAGGTGTACGCTGTGACAATAACATTTGTAGCCAATCATGGAACACGGAACACCTCATTCAGAGAGACAGTGTTCTGCTGTACAGCTGACCAATTACCACCAAGTATTTACCAGCCAACCAATCATCGCTAACGCTAAGTATTTACCTGCTTGCTGATCTGTCTCGGCTAAACTGCTACCTCTACCACTATTACTATTACCAGAGTTGTATAAAGTATAAAGTACACAGGTGTAATTACAACACTCGTAGTACATTACAAAGCTGAATGCATGTAATAGCATACCACCTTGTTATAATTACATCTGTAAGAGTACCTCTACTTCTACTCTGACTATTGCTACTATAAGGGCCACTTTACTTTTTCACTACTGCTACTATTACCACCACTATGAATATTATTACTTCTATCACACTATACACTACTATTCCTTTTTTATGACTGCTAAAATTACCCTTATTCCACTCATGGATGGATTACGATTCCAGTAGCCCCTGGGCCGAACAAGAAAGCCCCCCCTCCATGATTGTTGGTAGTTTCCATAAATCTTGAAGGTTTTAGAGACTCTATGTTGATGAGGTTTCGGAGTCTTCTACCCTGAGACATTTTTGAAAAAAACTGCTGTTAAAAGTGCAATTTTTAACATACTAAGAGAATACAACACTCTGTGAAGCGTCCTTGGGTGTTTTGAAAGGCGCTATATAAAACGAAAGTATTATTATTATTAGAATGGAAATACAGCGGCTTGGGCTTCTGGGCCCCCTTGAGTCTTGGGCCCCTGGGCCTGGGCCCGGTTGCAGTAGTCCATTCTTGATTCTATTGCTATTTCTATCGCTATTCTACTGCTATTTCTATCGCTATTCTACTGCTATTTCTATCGCTATTCTACTGCTATTATACCAGTGCTGCTGTTGCTCCTACTCCACCAGCACTACTAGTAGGCTCCAACTGCTGCTGTCATTACTAGACATGTACATTTGCTATACAAATTATGCCACTCGGAACTATGTGTACGTCTAAACATTTACATTAACTCTGCATTTAAGAACTTTCACCTACATACAGACAAGTGAGATTCTTAGCTTCACGCTCTCCCTCTCTACCACTTCCCAATGAGTGAAAAGTCCACCCCCCCTCTCTCATTTGACTAATATCTGCATAATAAAACACTCTTGTCATCTGTGTATGGTTAAGAAAACACTGGACTCTGTCTCTGTCTCTCTCTCTGACATGCTTTCTCTTTCACTCATTCCTTTCCGACATCTGTGAAAACATCACTGAACCTTCCCCTCTCCTCTCCTGCCTTCTCTCCTCTCCTCTCATCCCCCCCTCTCCTCTTCTCTCCTCTCCCCCTCTCCTTTCCTCTCCTCTCCTGCCTTCTCTCCTCTCCTCTCACCTCCCCCTCTCCTTTCCTCTCCTCTCCCCCTCTCCTTTCCTCTCCTCTCCTGCCCTCTCTCCTCTCCTCTCCTGCCTTCTCTCCTCTCCCCCTCTCCCTCATTGCTTCTTCTGCCTTCTCGTTGCAGCATTCCGTGCTCCGCAGAACACCATTACGGCTACGTCTCTCTCAGTCGCACGTTTTACACTGGGCTCCTCAGGCAACCGAGCGCCACGGGAGCCGTAGCGCGATCCAAGATGGCGTCCGCTATGCTGTGCTGTGCTGTGCTGTGCTGTGCTGACCTAGTTAGCGGTGCGCTAGTGGCTGCATTAGAGTAGTGAGGGCTGGCTGAGTGACCTGCTTTTCCCGCTCACTTGCTCTCTCGGCAGGCCAGAGCGGGCTAATGCTA
>NC_085863.1:41680653-41774283 GCF_034702125.1 Engraulis encrasicolus
GGAGTGCTGTGGAGTGCTGTGTCACAATGACAATGGGAGTTGCAGTTTCCCAATAGGGCTTAAAAAAAGGTTAAAAAATGACAAATATTCCAGGTCTCTAGTTAAAAATAAACATTATCAAATTGAGGTAGAACTTGTAACATTTAAACACCCACTCTAACAATCAAGTAATGCATAACAATCAAGTAATACAAAAATAAAGTGTCTTGGTGCTTTTAAAAAAAACCCGAATGACATAAAATAATAAATATTGCGCATCGGTAACGATACACTAAAAACATGCAAATATCGGCCCGATATTGGACCGATACATATACATATACGATACATCGGTCTATCCTTAGTTGGTACATTAGTGCAATAAAGTGATCAGTGCTACAGCAAGAGGTGCATTACTGCAATACAGTGACCCGTGCTACAATAACAGCTGCATTAGAAAAATAGTGACCATGCGCTCTTATGCATGACACATGCACCCAAGCACTCAAGCAAGGCTATCCGGCAAAACACTTTCACACACTCTTACTGATACACCCACACACTCCAGCAAGGCTAGCCTGCAACACCCAAACACTCCAGCAAGGCTAGCCTGCAACACCCTTCCACCGCTCTTGTTAAATGGTAAATGGACTGCATTTATATAGCGCCTTTCCACTCCTTCGAGCCCTCAAAACGCTTTACATTGTATGCCTCACATTCACATTACATTGTATGCCTCACATTGGTTGCACACTGAGGAAGGCACACGCCGAAACGCGTCTGTGCACAAAAAAATAAAGAAAGCAATTGATGCAAGGTGTGCTCCCCTTTTCTTTGATTCCAAGTATTCATTTGGGACAGCACCCTTAAAAGTTATCAAGAAACCTGAGTGAAGCCTGCTACCTACTTGATGCCTCACATTCACCCATTCACACACACATTCACACACCAGGAGCAACTTGGGTTTACCCATCCTGCTCAAGGACACATCGATGGGGTGAGGCAGAGCAGGGTTCGAACCTGCAACCTTTGGGTTGCCGAACGGCTCCTGTACCAACTGAGCCGCCACCTCCCCAAAAACCACCGTCTCTTTACTCATTCACATACACCCAGACACTCGAGCAGGGCTTGACTGCCTGTGCACAACAGTGTGTGAGACGAGGTGTTCAAGAGGTGTCCGGGCACCTCTTGAGCGTGTGAGCGTGTGTGTGTGTGTGAGAGAGTGAATGAGTGATTGAAAGAGAGAGTGTGTGAGTGAGACCGACACAGTCAGAGAGAAGAAAGTGTGTGTGCAGTATGCATGTGTGTTATTGTGTTTGTTTGTGTGTTAC
This sequence comes from Engraulis encrasicolus, assembly GCF_034702125.1. Lineage (NCBI taxonomy): Eukaryota > Metazoa > Chordata > Actinopteri > Clupeiformes > Engraulidae > Engraulis > Engraulis encrasicolus. The sequence continues at coordinate 41,681,964 of NC_085863.1, forward strand.
TAGCGTGTCACCACAAGAGTACTCTGTGCGTGTGTGTGTGTGCGTGTGTGTGCTTTTTGTGTGTGTGTGTGGTTGTGCACATGTGCACATGCACACGTGTGTATGTGTGTGTGTGTGTGTGTGTTAGTGTGTCACTAGTGTGTCACTGCACGAGCCAAATGTGGCAGATGGCCGCCAATCCCCAGCACTAATCCACCATACACACACACACACACACACACACACGCCATACACTCTATACACACACGTGCATGCGTGCACGCACAGACACACAGACACAGACGCAGATGATCTTTACTAAATACAGCATGTGTCCTCAAATGTCTAAAATATATTGCACACATTTATTCACCTCAAGTTATTCTGTGTGTGTGTGTGTGTGTGTGTGTGTGTGTGTGTGTGCGTGTGTGTGCTGTTTCTGACAGCTGAGTGAATGTACAGTAGGCCCTGATGTGTACATGGGCGACATGCTGGGTCTGTGCATTATGGGTGGACTACTGGACACCTTCACCTCCCTCAGGATCAGTGTGTGTGTGTGTGTGCGTGTGTGCGTGTGTGTGTGTGTGTGTGTGTGTGTGTGTGTGTGTGTGTGTGTGTGTGTGTGTGTGTGTGTGTGTGTGTGTGTGTGTGTGTGTGTGTGTGTGTGTGTGTGTGTGTGTGAACTAGTATTGTCTCAATAAGGAGTAGCAAGGGGCTTACTTGGAGTGTGATATCAAGATAAAAAACAGGTGACACCCAACCCCCTGTTACCACCCCCCTCCCCGCCACACACACACACACACACACACACACACACACACACACACACACACACACACACACACACACACACACACACACACACACACACATTATTCACATTATTGAAGTAAAGCTAATAGGTGTGTGTGTGTGTGTGCGTGCGTACGTGCATGCGCGTGTGTGTGTGTTGGTCTAAGTCGACTCCAAAGGAAAAGATCTCCCCCTGATCAGGTTACACACCGACACACACACACACACACACACACACACACACACACACACACACACACACACACACACACACACACACACACACACACACACACACACACACACACACACACACACACACACTAGTGTAAGTGGATATGTTGAAAAGTGACTCCCAGCTGACGGGTTACCTCGCTCTTGTGGCATTGCTGTTGCCATGGTAACCTGTGTTGTCAAGAGACCCAGTGATGCCCAAGTCCACACCTGACTGCAGACTGTGGATGCAGGTTGTGTACGTGTGCGTGTGTGTGCGTGAGTGTGTGCATGTGCACGTGTGTGTGTGTGTGTGTATGTGTGTATGGGAGGATTGGTGGTGCTTGAGATGGGATACTGCACACAGAGAACACAACAAAATTGCATTCATGCTTCATACAAGGCATGCAGCCCAACAGGCACCCTGAAGGGAGCAGGACCGTGTTCTGGGTGCCCCAGCCATGGAGGAGAAAGGGGGACACACTACCATGCTGAGGGCACCCCAGTCATGGAGGAGAATGGGGGACACACTACCATGCTGAGGGTACCCCAGCCATGGAGGAGAATGAGGGACACACTACCATGCTGAGGGTACACCAGTCATGGAGGAGAATGGGGGACACTACCGTGCTCAGGGTACCCCAGTCATGAAGGAGAATGGGGTACAATAGAGTACCATTCTCTGGGTACCCCAGTCATGAAGGAGAATGGGGTACAATAGAGTACCATTCTCTGGGTACCTGAGTCATGGAGGCGGATGGGGGAGAGTAGAGTACCGTGCTCAGGCTACCTCAGTCGTGCAGGAGGATGGGGTACAATAGAGTACCATTCTCTGGGTACCTGAGTCATGGAGGCGGATGGGGGAGAGTAGAGTACTATGCTCAGGCTACCTCAGTCATGGAAGAGGATGGGGGATACCAGAGTACCATACTCAGGATGCACCACTCATGGAGGAGGATGGGGGACAGTTATTCACCACCCCAAACCCACTCAGTGGAGTCAGGAATCGAATCGGCAACCCTCGGGCTACACGTGGGACACCAGAGCCGCTGGCCAACATTTTTACAGACAGAACTTTTTGGACCCAACTGAGACGTTACATTACGTATGGAATACCGACGAGGTGTCCCGATATCAAGGGAAATAATGGACGAGGCGGAGCGTTCTAACAGCCCGACAGCGCAGGTGTTTGACTTGACAACCAGATGCGATAGAATTACTAACGGCACTTCGCCAGAAAGTTAGAAAAGAAGCAACTTGGACGCCCGCACGACATCATATAGGTGTCCTGCTACCGGGGAATAAAGGACACCTGCTCAGCGAATCAGAAGACATTCTGTCTGCTCACCGGGTGATAAATTCTATTACATCACATTGCATTACACTTAGATAAAGCTTTTATCCAAAGTGACGCACAGTAATTTACAGGGCCCTGGTTACAGTCTCTGGAGCAATGTGGGGGTAGGTGTAATGCAATGTGATGTAATAGAATGTAATGTAACGTCTCAGTTGGGTCCAAAAAGTTCTGTCTGTAAAAATGTTGGCCAGCGGCTCTGGTGTCCCACGTGTAGCCCGAAGCTGGTTTGACCATAAAGGTTGCACAAAAATGCAATAACAAATTCAGGGAGCATCATAACATTGCGAAAGTAGAGGCGATATAGAGTGATATACTGCATATGGCTAGGCAGCGTCTGTACCACCTCAGGAGGTTAAGAAAGTTCAAAGTTCCATGAGATATGCAGAAGTCCTTCTACACTGCCACAATTGAATCAGTGATGACTGGAACCATGTCAAGATGGGATGGCAACTGCACCGCTGAGGTAGCCAGGCTGTGCCCTCCTAGTGACGCAACAGCTTCAGCGTTGCAGGTCAAGAGTCAATGCAAGTACTTTCTGAGGTCCCGCAAATACGGGAACTCCTCCCACTTTGTTGGGAAGCAAACAATCATTAGCAAACCAAGGGAGGCAATTTGGAAAATGCTGTTTGGGAAATGTTAATTGTTAAGCTCTTGGTCAGACCAAGTCTCGAAGAGATTTGAAAGGCGATGATAATCAGGCTACCGCTGAGGATAAGGTAGCCTGCATAGAGTATAGCTCTGCTAAAATCACTAAGGCCGTCCTTCCAGGGCTGCAAGAGATCTATTCAAGTAGAGACGAGGGCAAACAGGTAGACTGACAGGACAGACCATTCATTTTGAATGACTTCCTAATTAATACACGAATGGTATGATTACGCTTCTCTGGGGAGGGTTTTCAGCCGGTATTCAGACAACTGGTGTTACCGGCCCATAAGCGAACGCACTTGGGAACATAATAACATACGTCATGAGCGTCAACTGTCAGCAATTGGTCAGAGCTCATTTCAAATCAGAGCTGAGCTCACTCCTCCCGCCCAAGTGCTCCAGGGCACCGAGGACCCAGACCAAAAATGAATTACGAATTAATTAATGTGGTCTGGTAAAACCAGGCTAGCAAAAAGGATGATGAACGACACCGTCTAACCATTCCATGCATGTTTCAAAGGGTGCCATCAGGGAAACGACTGTGTTCAATATCCACTTCATCCATCACTATTTCCCCTGGTCTTTCCTCTATGAACTCACATATGCTGGACGCTGGACGTCTGACCAGGGCCTGGCAATACTGCAGCCTCTGCCACAGGTCTCTGCTCTTACAGTGTGTGTGTGTGGTGTGTGTGTGTTAGTGAGAGAGAGAGAGAGAGATATTGTGTGTGTGTGTGTGCATGCCCTGTATCCAAACTGTGCCTGATTACGTATGTGTCAAGCCACTGGGCTCAGATAGTGTGTTGGGTGTCACACACACACACACACACACACACACACACACACACACACACACACACACACACACACACACACACACACACACACACACACACTTCCAAGGGGGACGAGTTACAACATCAACCCCACTGCTCCCCTCGCTGCACGTACACAATTTATGTGTGTGTGTGTGTGTGGTGATGCCAACCAACCAACCTTGACTGCAGGAGGAGAAAAATCAATCAACCCAAATACACACACACACACACACACACACACACAGAGGGATAGAGGGATAGATAGCAGGCAGAGAGAGGGAGAGAGAGAGAGAAAGAGGCAGAGAGACAGAGAAGGAGCGACAGGGAAAGAGAGATACACAGAGAGAGGGAGGGAGGGAGGGAGGGAGGGAGCGGTGTGTGTGTGTGTGTGTGTGTTGCTAGTGGCTAACCGGCTAGCTAGGTGGCCTAACAAAGAAAAAAAGCATCATCACCTCCTAATGGTGTACGAGGAAGACAGGGCTACTTCACTTAACGCACGTTACACACACACACACACACACACACACACACACACACACACACACACACACACACACACACACACACACAGGCACAGGAACTCAACACACACACTCTCTCTCTCAGGCGGTGACGGCGAAAAGAGAAAATGGCCAATTCAAGATGGAGGCCAGCATCCCTGTTTATGCTCCATCTCTCTCTCTCTCCATCTCCCTACACCCCTCTCTCTCCCCCTGCACCCCTCTCCATCCTTCTTTCTACATCCCTTCATCCGCATCCCTCCATCTCTCTCTCCATCCCTGTACAACCCTCTCTCGCTCCATCCTCATCTCTCTCTCTGTCGAAGTGACACAATCCCCCCATTTTTTCATCTGTGCAACGCTTTAATTATGGTGGGCAGAGAGGTGGAGAGAGAGAGAGAGAGAGAGATGGAAGGAAAGATGGACAGGAGGAGAGAGAACGATAAAGATGGAGAGGAGAAGAGAAATAGATAGGGGGCCAAGAAGGGGAGATGGAGAAGATCGAGGGAGAGAGGGACGAGGGGTGGAGGGATGGAGAGGAGCAAGGGAGAGAGAGAGAGAGAGAGAGAGAGAGAGAGAGACGAAGGGTGGAGAGATGGAGAGGAGCGAGGGAGAGAGAAGATGAGGGGGGAGGGGGGAAGGATGCTGCAGCTGCAGCTAAAAGATGAAAGCGACCCCCTCCTCCCCATATCCCCCTCTCCTCCTCTACCCCATACTCCTCTCTCTCCCTCCCTCTATCTCCCCATACACCCCATATCCCCTCTCTTCCATTCTATCCTCCTCTATCACCCTCTCTCTTCCTCTACCCCATACTCCTCTCACTCCCTCCCTCTATCTCCCCATCCTATCTTCCTCTATCACCCTCTCTCTCTTCCTCCTTTCTCTCTCCCTCTCTCCTTCATCCTAGCGGCCATCCAGCCTAAAACACACACACACACACATCAGCCTTCAGCAGAAAGAGAGAGAGATGGGGAGAGGAGGAGAGGCCTGCTAGTCCTATTTTTCATCCATCCATCCGTCCGTCCATCCATCCATCTAGCACTACAGTTCACAGATATAAAAAAATAGAATGCTACACTCGTCTGTTTTTCATGCTGTGTTCATTCGTTCGTTTCTTACCTTGCCAGTCTCCTCTCATCCTTCCCTCTCGGTGTCCGTGCCGGAATAAACAGTCCTCTCTTCCTCTCCTGACAGATCCCTCGTTCGTCAGATCCCTCGTTCCTGTAGTATTCCAGTAGCCAGATGCATCGGCCCCCAGTTAGCCTCACTCCATCCCCACCTCTCTCTCCCGCTGTCTGTCTGTCTGTCTCTCTCTATCTATCTGTCTCTCTTTTGCTCCCTCTGTCTGTCTGTCTGTCTCTCCACAGCTGTCTGCTTGTATCTGCGGTGGCCCGGTCTGTGTGTCGGTGTGTTTGGGGTAAATCCAGAGTAGAGTTTCGTTAGCCTCTCTCTCTCTCTCTCTCTCCTGCGCCACACACAGCTACACACACACACACGGCACGGCGATATACACACACGCTCACACACACACGCAGCCGGTAGAACCAGAGAATCCACTTGAGTGGCCTGACAGGCGGAGAGGAGGAAGCAACGGAAAAAAGGAACCTGCTCTCTCTCTTTCTATCTCTCTCTCTCTCCTCCTGCTCGCTCTCGCAGTCTCTCTCCCCTCGCTGCCTAGGCCGGTGATGTCACGAGGGTTTCAGGTTTCTGATTGGCTAGGGCTTGGCAGTATGCAGATGAGGGGGGAGGGGAATAGAGAGCAGGCCGAGAGAGGGGGGGGGGGGTTGTAGGAGGAGGGGGCGAGGGTAGGGGGTGGAGTTGCTTTTGTGTTTCTCAGATCAGCTGAGGAGAGAGAGCAGACTGGTAGGGCAGGAATTAGTTCAGGTGTGTGTGTGTGTGTTGTGTGTATTAAAGCAAGGACCAGTTAATTCCATTGCTGTGTGGGCAAGGAACAGCACAATTTATTGGCGTGTGAGTGTGTGTTTTGTATGAAGTGACGCTTTCAGACAGTACTGTGTGGTGTGTGTGCGCATGAGTGCATGTGTGTGTATGTGATGTGTGCATGTGTGTGATATGAAGGTATCAGGTGTGAAGTATGGACTACGTTGCTTCCTCTTAAAAAACAAATCACATGCAAATATCTCTCCTCTATGCCTCTATGAATCTCTTCTCTCTCTCTCTCTTTCTCTCTCTCTGCCTGTATCATACTCACTCTCGCTTTCTCTATCTATATCAAAATCATAATGCTATGTTAAAGGGACACTGCAAAAAGGTACTGCAACTTTGCTGCTCATTGAAACTGGGTTGGCTATCACCAAATTTGATATTTACATGAAAGTTTACTAAGTCATAAACAAATATTTTCCAGTATGGTCCAAGTAGAGTCATTTTTGCAGCTAAAAATGGCTATTTTTGGAAATTCAAAATTGCGGACCATGGAGAAGATCCCTGCAATTTTTCCAGTCATAATGAATACTTAGAATTTGATGCTGGTGGTAAGTATTCATGAAAAAGGTAACATTAGTGAATGGGCAGCATGAATTCTGGAAATAAACAACTAAAAATCTCACACAGTGTCCCTTTAAGACTGTGTGGCTTTTTGGCTGCATTTTCATGAGTGAGTTGCTCTCAACTGGAGCTTGATCACAGGTTTCAGGTGATAGGCATGGGCAGACAAGGCAGTCGCCCAGGAACCAAATGTCTTGGGGGCACCAGTTACACATTACATTACATTACATTACATTGCACTTAGCTGACGCTTTCATTTATTCAGAGCGACTTACAGTTTTTGTAACTTTACATTATTTTTCAGGGTATTGGTTACAGTCCCTGGAGCAGTGTGGGGCTAGGTGCCTTGCTCAAGGGCACTTCAGCCATGGATGTGAGGAGAGGTCAGGGGGGATTCGAACCTGCAACCCCTAGATTGAAAGACCAATTTTCTAACCACTTGGCCACGGCTGCCCCACATCAAACACCTAATTTACACCTAAAAGTCCCACAAAATGAGAACACCAAGCAAAGAAAAACATTTAACTTTACATTGACATGATTATTCATGGGCATTCACTACACTACGTATAGATACTACATCAAATGTCCTTAGTCAGATATACATTGATATGTTTACAGATGCCAATTTGTAAACGCACAACCAGGGGTGGTCATAGGGGAGGGCCAAACGGCATGGCAGCCGTAAGGAGGTGGCACCATAGTGAAAATCCAGCCCTAACGGCATCATGGAAATCGCCAATTACCGCTATTAGCATGTTATTCTGTGATATTACCACGCTATTGTAGTACTAGCATGGTATTAGTGTTTTTTATCAGCATCTACAGGCATTTTTTCTATCTTTTTTTCGCAGGGGCGGGGCTGTGGTTTAGGGGTGGGGCTCCGGTCACTGCGCATGGAAAGCAGGTGCTGGCAAAATGACTTGAACCAGCCCTGCTGGCTGCTAGTGATGGGATTTTCGGCTCTTCTTTGAGATGCGGTTCTATTGGCTCTTCTTACTATGGAGAGCCGGCTCTGTCTCCCAAACGGCTCCCTATATATATGTCTACATTATTAATAAATTAATAGTTTTAATTTTATTTTACAACATTTTGTTTTGATATTGACATTGTGAAGCACTTTGGGCAGTGTATGCTGTGTAAAAGCCTTTATGAATAACACTTTTACTATAATCAGTCGTTAAATAATGACCCAACATACCCAAATATAAAGTAAATTTAAAAGGTTTTAATACATACACTCGCCTCCAAAAGAGTTGTCGCCTACCCATCTGTTTGGAATAACAGCTAATAACCTGACTTTCAATTAATCACTTGGCTTCAGAAGTCACTCATATGAAAGCTACAACCCTCTCGAATGAAAATGAGTTTACAAAAATAAATGTCATGCACCAAAGAAAAATTGACCCTTTAATGAACACAGACAGGGCAGATTTTCACAAGACAAAAGTTTTGTCGCCTATCGAACATAATGTGAAAATGAGCAGATAAGTCACTTCAAAACACTTAAAATACGCAGATTGGGTGTCATATTTAATCACTGATTCACTCACACCTCTCCAGAAAATCAACTTTGGCCTTAGGTGTATGTTTAGGGTAATTGTAATCATGGAAAGCAACACAATGAAAATCAATGGAGTTCAATGAGAGATGATGACATATTCGCTATTCGTAGAGCAATAAATTTTTAACTTCATTATGTAATCAATGATAAAAGCCCTCACACACCAGCAGCATGCATGCAGCTCCACATAAGAGCTGTATCCCTCCCATGTTTGACTTTAGGCACCATGTATTTTTTCCAAATTCTTCACCTTTAACACCAACAAAGTCTCTCCCACTGTCCTATCTCAAAAAACCCAGCCAAAAGTATATCAGGCCTAATTCTGACAAAAATGAAGGCTAATGGGACTCATACTCTAAAGTCAAGATCACAAGATCAACCATTTTAGAACTGATAGCATCACAACTATATGGTGTTGGAGATGAAGAATATGAAAAAAGAGAAATGGTGCATAAAGTGAAACATGGTACAGATACAGCTCTTATGAGGAGCTGCATGCATGCTGCAGGTGTTTGAGGGCTTTTATCATTGATTAAATCATGAAGTTAAACATGTATTGCTCTACGAATAGTGAATATGTCACCATCTCTCATTGAACTCCATTGATTTCCTTTGTGTTGCTTTCCATGATTACAATGACTCTAAACATACACCTAAGGCCAAAGTTGATTTTCTGGAGAGGTGAGAGTGATTCAGTGATTAAGTATGACACCCAATCTGCGTATTTTAAGTGTTTTGAAGTGACTTATCTGCTCATTTTCACATTATGTTCGATAGGCGACAAAACTTTTGTCTTGTGAAAATCTGCCCTGTCTGTGTTCAATAAAGGGTCAATCTTTCTTTGGTGCATGACATTTATTTTTGTACATACATTTTCATTCGGGAGGCTTGTAGCTTTCTGACTTCTGAAGCCAAGTGATTAATTGAAAGTCAGATTATTAGCTGTTATTCCAAACAGATGGATAGGCGACAACTCTTTTGGAGGCGAGTGTACTATGTATTTCTGCTCGCTGTGAGTGTGTCTGTAACACCTGCTCTGTAACCACTGGCACTTTTACACACAACGAGAGGGAGGGGAGAGAAGGACAAAACAAACAAAAAAGGCTCCCAAAAAAATTCCCAAAACGGCTCCCATTGGAGAGCCGGTTCCTCTCGTTCACTTCTACAAGTAAGATCCAAGCCGTTTCGTTCGCGACCGACACATCACTACTGGCTGCCTTTTTGGATGCATAATGGGCCCTGAGATCATTTCAAATTTGACTGAGATCGAATGGTGTGATGGACAGCTTTACTCGTCCAGCAGTTTGTGAGTTTTTTTGTGTGCAAAAACACCAACGTCCAGCGGCGTGGAACAGGGGGGGAAAACCCCGACTCATTCTCAGGGCCCAGCCCACCTGGGGGGCCCACCGGGGGGGCCCATATGGAAAATGTTCTTCTTGTTTTGCTTTTTTAAACATTATTTTTACAATAATGTCAATACATGTTGGTAATGTATGTAATTCCAATTTTCTCTGGAAATACATCTGTTAAATTGGATATCCTAGCCTGCAAATAGGCTACAATATATATCAAACACCCCCATAATCAGTACGCATTGGTTTAGTCCGCCCTCTCGCGGACTTTTGATTGCACAATATGCGTAATCAGCACTCACTCACTTCATTATAGGCATTAAACGCAGCAGCCGGTTAGCAATGAAAGATGTCTAAAACACCAGGCTTTCACAAAAAGAATAGAAAGGCAAGAGAGACAGGGGAAACCAGATGAAGCAACTGCTGCTGATTTCTTGCAAGAAAGGTGAGCCCAAATGTCAAAATTACCGCCTACAGTAGGCTAACTGGTTATCTCATTCCCATTCCGTGTGGCCTACTGTGATAGCTGGAGTCAGATTAAAAAAATATATATAATTTTTTGGCTATAATTGTGATAGTCTATTGAACCCATATTTGTCTTTGATATATTCATAATAAGTCACAAGACCAACATAGGGTCGATGTTGGTTCAAATATCCAAATAGCAAAGCTAATTTGTAAAATGAATCAAGAAAATGTCACAAACGTGAAGATGCCCCGTCACAGCAGATGCAAATTGTGCGAACTTGAGAGAAGGTGAGCCTATTTTAGCTAGCCTAATATCCTAATGTTGAGGAAAAGCAGTTTCTCAATCGGGTGCATCACATTTGCAGATTGATTATGTCCTCGTAACGATATTAATCAACGTCACGTTCATCAGTTGCCAACGTCAAGGTGGCGGTGCGAGCTGTCAGTCCTGAACCGTCATTCTGCTTTCATTTTGCGGTCTCAACACTCTCAATAGGAAATCTCTGGTTACTTTCCCTGGCCATCTGACAACGTCCGTTGTAGCTGAAGTGTGGTAAATTAATGACGAGATTTTGAAGGGGCACCAGTCTGCGTTTTGAATGCTGCTGACGCCATTCTAATCTGCGCAAAGCGCAAGACAAAAGATAGGCAGAGTAGCCTACCTACCTCCGTGCTGAGCAGGTAGCCTATCTGCATTGAGTGCTCATGACAATTACCCTATTTAAGGTAGGCTACTGTGAAATAGTTACTGGCCAATTTAAATCTGAAACTATAGCCTATGCAGTAGCCTAATAAATAATGATTTCTATCTGACTAGGAGGTTGGGTGCCCTGACTTTAAAAGGTTGAGAATAACGGCATCAAATCCAAAGAGCGATACTTTTGTTCCAGCCTATTTTAAGCGACATTCCATAGTAAGCTTCTGCCAGTAAATCACAGCTGATTCTCTATTCCTTGCTCTCCCAAAAAACAACTAACGGACAAATGACGTGCGGGTGCGTGCAGCGGGCCAGTGCAAGTGAATGAATGTGTGCGCGAGCGCGTGTGTTTCTGTTCAGGGATGCATATTGAAGAAAGTTCAGTTCTATATCAATGTCTCATGTCTCCTTAGTGCACGAAATATTAGGCTAAATACATTGTGAAGAGAGATTTACCAGTCTCTCTCCTCCCCCTCACACCATAGTGATGAAGTGATTAAAAGTCATCTCTATGAATATGATAGCAGACTTTTCACAACTGGTGATGTGAAAAATCAGGACATTATGTCTGTTCTGTGATAGGCTATCATATGATTGAAAATGAGGATGATTCAAGGGAAGGGGAGGAAAGCATAGGCCTAGAGGGGTTCTTTTTCTAACTTCGCTCGGTGTTTCACTATGGGATACGCTTGGGCGTGACCATCTATGGAAGCTCCAATGACATTACGTCTGTCAAAGACAGACAGTCGACGCAGTCGGGCTCCGCCCGCTTGGGGTGTCTACCCCCGTCGACACGCTGAGTCCAGCATTCTCGCTTTCTTCCCGTGAAGATCTACTACAAGCTCCTCGCACCTGCCAAGGCTGTGCTCGCTTAACCGTTCACAGACGGACCGTCCAGGACCCCGTCGCCGAACGCGACCGCGGCCGGTAAGTGCTATATTGTTTGCCTTCGTCAAGAAGTGCATTGAAGGTTTGCAGTTAAGTCAGCTTACTTTCCAACTCTAGTGAAGTGTCCGCGTCGTGGCGAACTTCAAGTTTAGCATGGCGGGCTACCTAACCCACCTAGCTACCTAACTTCAGCTTAGCCTGATTTAGCTACCTCTACCTCCACCGAGCACTCGGGTGCCGGTGATAACTTATTAATGGTAAGCTACACCGTACAACAGGGAGCGAGAACGCCCTACTCGCTACTCTGTTTGACTATTTTCATCTGTTTTCTGTTTGTAACCCACCGCATGTAAACCCACTCGGCGGGAAACAAGTTGCTAGCTTCGATCTGTAGCTACAAGTTTAGCATGGCGGGCTACCTAACCCACCTAGCTACCTAACTTCAGCTTAGCCTGATTTAGCTACCTCTACCTCCACCCAGCACTCGGGTGCCGGTGATAACTTATTAATGGTAAGCTACACCTTACAACAGGGAGCGAGAACGCCTCACTCGCTACTCTGTTTGACTAATTTAATCTGTTTTCTGTTGGTAACCCACCGCATGTAAACCCACTCGGCGGGAAACAAGTTGCTAGCTTCGATCTGTAGCTACCCCGCACGTGCGGCTAATCTGCTAACACTGGTGTTAACTGAAGTAATCACTTGTTATGACGAGTTCTTCGAGTAACACTACTCTCCTCTCTCTTTTATTCTGAAAGATGCTTCAGGCATTTCCCCCGCCATGGGGAAGACTGAAAACAAAGAGTGAAGAGCCCGTTGCCTCCCGTGCCGGCGTCACGCAGCCAACCATGGCGGGCGGAGAATCCCAGGTCTGCATGGAACCCTACCATGCACATGCAACGGTTGCAGGCCGCCATACCTGCACCACTGCGTGGACAATACCAGAGGGAATTCGAGAACGGAGGCTGAATGTGGTGATCGTCACTAACAGCCCCATGCACAAGTCAGACTCTGTGGATACCATGCCACCCGAGGACGACCCCAGCTTAGGCTACCCCCTCTCACAGGGAGCAGGAGGATACCCAAGCATAAAGCACAATATCAGGGACATCACGTCGCTGCCCCCTCGACCCCAACAGGGTGGGCGACCTATCCTGCAGTAATCAAGGCCCCCCAGTGACCATGCTGACTCGGCGGCCCTCTGCTCAGGATGCAGGAGACAAGGAAAGGGACCAGCAACACTGCCCCCAACCCCCCTCCCTCCTCAAGTCCAACCTGGCCACCCCTCCCAGCAGTCCTGGCCTGTCTGAGAGATGGCCCCCTGTCACTGGAAGCCTCACAAGTATTCCAAATGTGCCCTAACCGACGGTCTGTGTCGACTATGTCCAACATCGCTCTCCCCTGCAAGAGAGACTGATAGGTGGGCGAGCCGGTCCGATTGCTCTCTGATGCTGTCACCAGGTCCAGACGGACACGGCAAAACAGACACTCAGGCATCATCTACACGCTGCACCAAGGGCCCGACGCTGTGCTGGTGAAGATGAAGGAGACGAGGTCTCGGCAGGCAGAAGGATGATGCTCTCTGCGCGTGCCTAACACACAAGCTGCCCCCCAGGCCCCAGCCACCCAGACAGGCCAATGCAGTCATCCTATGGAGAGAGGCCAGAGTCTGCATCCTAAGGGCTAGAACGGTCAGAAGATCAAGGTGCTTCAACCCAGAACAGAGGCCCAAACTGTCCAAACGGCCTACAGGACCCAGTGGCGGACCTGACAGCCCAGGCTCACTTGTTCCCACGTCCTCGCCCACAGCGGAGAGGAAGATGGAGAAAAGGTTATGTCTTACAGGTGTTCAAAATCTGAAACTGCAGACAAAGTGTCACCAAGCACAAATCACACCCAATCTCAGTGTCCAGTAAATATACATTATTCGCACCTAGGCCGTGGGCCAAAGGCGAATCTGTTGATACAAAATAAACGCCAATGCTACACAGAGGGTAATTTCACCAAACTGTTCAGTATACCAAGGTGTTCAGTATACAAAGATCTTTATCTTCCTAGCAAGGGCCAGGAACGATTTGGTCAACACATAAGATGCACATAATGCATGAGAAGCGGTCTCATCTCACTAAGGTGTTAAGTAGACTAAGGTCATTTCGCACCAAGGCAGGGCCAAGGGCGAATTTTATTAACACAATATACACACATTGTGTCTCACCAGACTAAAGTGTTAAGTAAACAAAGGTCATTCGCATCTAGGTAGGGGCCTAGTGTGAATTGTCTGAACACATAACAATGTTAACATGTTATTAACATGCACACTTTGCATCTCACCAGACTAAAGTGTTCGGTAAACAAGGGTCTTTCGCATCTGGGCAAGAGCCAAGGGCGAAATTGTTACTACATAACTTACACAAGTAATGCAAAGCAGTAGCCTCTGTCTCACCAGACTAAACTGCTCAGTAAACAATTATCATTTGCATCCAGGCAGGGGCCAAGGGTGAAATTGTTAACATTATGCACACAGGGGATACTATCACAGTAGTCTCAGCAGTGTTAAGGGAACAAATATCCCTCGCACCCAGGCGAGGGGCTCCCCTTGCAGCCTAGGGGTAGCCTCAACAGACCAGTGTGCTTTAAAATAAATAAAGAATGCCATCCCCATCCAGGCCTTGGGCCAAGGACGGAGTTGTTATTGAGAAGTCACACACGAGGTGTACAAGTACAATGTACTGACACCAGAAATCTCACAAAAATAAATACCGGTACATAAATAAAGAAAAGGGGTGCACCACTGTCATAACACCACCAGGGCGCACCATTTCCCCTTTATTGGCAGCGGAGACAGCAGAGATCTCTCCGGTGACGCCACTAGTGTGCGTCACGTCACGGCTGCGTGGGTAACGTGACTAGCGTCATATAAGAGCGACGGGTCATGCTCATCCATGACGTACAGTACACAAACGCAACACTACTTTATTCCACTGTAAGTGGATAAAGAACTTCTGTTGATCACAAAACCACCTAGGTTCAGTGGAACACTAATTTAAGGTCAGTAGACTGAGTTCTCGAGTTACGAACGAAGAGATCCCTTCTTTTCTACTCTAAGGAGCCGTCAATGGGCTCTGTTCAACATACTGCGCGATCTCAGCTGGAAAGCGCATTTTACAGACCGTCTTATAAAAAACAGGTATGCCACAATCGCATACATCTGACAACAAGGTGATTTGTCAATCATATCATCGTCTCGATTTTGGGGTTGTCACAAGAGTTACAGCAGATGATCTTATCACAAGGCTGTAGCCTGTCTGAAATCATAATGTGTATTATGAGAATCGCCGCCACGGCAAAACATACAGCATTCTCGCTGTCTCAACCGTCGATTGAGGACGGCGTTAGCCCCTCTGACAGGCTTGGGATCAGAATACTGTAAAATTAAGACTTTTCCCCCTATTGCTCCCTCTCGAAGGAGTCAGCATTAGATTCCAGGACGGCGCTAAAGCATCGAGTGAATTTGGGTTCAACAAGTCACCGTTAGTAGTAGTCAGACAAGGTCTAGACTACAGTTGGTGTAATGGCATCCGCTATTACGGTAGCGAGAGGTGTCTCTCTATGATGAAGGGCTTTTACAGTAAAGCTTACAGTAAAGCTTACTGGCCACGTTGTTCATGCAGTGGTTTCACCATCGCACGTCCAGGGCGACCATATACATTAAGTGTTCTGGGCCCTGAAACATTTCCAAAACGATGTAGGTGGTTGAGGAAACTATTGCTGGGTCACAGTTTCTGTTAAGTCTGCAGAACAGGGCCAAGGGGAACATCCTCTCTACTCTCAAACATCGGCTTGTGTGGGGCAGGGGTTGGTGCAGGTTTTTGCTATCTCTACACCTTGTAAGGAAACACACAGTGCCCTCTATTCCTCCTCGGCATAAAGGATGCACTAGATTGCTATGGGCAAAACACCCTGCTCTATGCATTCACACCAATAAGCATAATAACCCCCACACTGGTCAGAATCAGGCAACAGAGCCTGCTACTGATTTTGTTGGCCCAATTATGTCACCCTATGGGGTCACGATTGTGTAAGGGTGTTCGGAGGGCCCTCAGGGGCCCCACCTCTACTGAGAGATCCTCTCAGACAAGAAGCGATATTTATAATTCACACCTAGACAGCCTGGTCCGGGTAGGCTCATTCTGTGAGAGGTAGAATTCAGACGCAGTCGCCCTCTCCCAGCAGTCACCGAGACTACTAGGGGCGACAGCAGCATACACACACTTCATACTTGGTCATAAATGGCGTGTGTTCAAGGTATGGGGCACACGGAGACACTTCTCCCTAACGCCCTGTTGTTCAGCTTCTTAGCTTCCTACGGGATCTTATACACAGGGTTAAAAGTCTTTCCCAATAGGAAAGTTTACCTTGCTGCATTTTCAGCCATCCACTTAAGTTTTGAGTACAAGCCAGCAGGGTAGTACTCCTTGGAGACTTAGTTCTGGTTAAGTTGAGCTACACGCTCACCCCTCCAAATCACTGGTTTGAAGTTTAGCTTGTCAAGACTGTTCTAATACAGCATTAACCACCATGAAATGAGTGAGTGAACTAAAAGCCTTCCTTGTGAGGCCCTCTTGGTTTACAATCTGACTCTGATTTGAAGAAGGTGCGTCTTCTCCCCATTACAGATTTGTGCCCAGAGCAGGACTTTCTTTAGATGTCGGAGAAAGGACCTGGATGCCCCGCACCCTGCCCCCTCACTCAGAGGAGGGTCAGGAGCTCAACTATGTGTGTCCTGTTAAAGCTCTGTGACTATACAGAATTTAGCAGAGTTCAACTTTTTGGTGGCGGCCACACACCATAAAGGACTACCACTGCCACGTCAGGGGTTGTCTCATTGGATTGTGAAAGCTACAGCGGTTGCCTATCAGAATAATGTCTCGCCGGCCCCTTAGGGACCTAAGAGCTTATGCATTAACAGGAATGGCCCAATTCCAGGGCACTGTCCACGGGGGTTGGCCAATGGTAGGCCTGTGCAATGTAACGAACAGGGCCCCAGGGTACACGTTCGCCCGCTTTCATGAGCTAGAGGTATCTGGCCGGACACTTATCTCACGCTGTACTAGGTTCTGACTCCCCAGCAGCGATCTATACATTCTGACCGATGCTACTGTAATAAGGGCTTTACATAGCGTGCATTCCGGGAGTGGGCTATATCTCCCATAGTGAAACACCGAGCGAAGTTAGAAAAAGAACGTTAGGTTATGGCTATAACCCTCGGTTCTTTGATAACAGAGTGAGGTGTTTCACCTATTTTTCCCTCCTTGCACTAGTTGTTAGGTGGGGAAGAAACCGTTAAGAATGCTGGACTCAGCGTGTCGACGGGGGTAGACACCCCAAGCGGGCGGAGCCCGACTGCGTCGACTGTCTGTCTTTGACAGACGTAATGTCATTGGAGCTTCCATAGATGGTCACGCCCAAGCGTATCCCATAGTGAAACACCTCACTCTGTTATCAAAGAACCGAGGGTTATAGCCATAACCTAACGTTTTCTGAGGAAGGCAAGGAGGATGACAATATCAGTCGCGGGTTCGCGCGCGGGTGGGGGGTTGGGGGGTTGTGAGTAGGGGGGCCCATGAAAGAAGTTGTTCCTAGGGCCCCAAATTTGGTGCTACGCCCCTGCCAACGTCACAACAAGACATACGTATCTGACGTGCCCAGCCACTTCAGTTGTGTTATAGGGCTGGCTACCTGACTTCAGCCTCGGCTCAAGTCAAATATGCGAGATGTACGGTCTAGTCTATAACCTAATGCACTGGTTCTCAAACTGAAGGTCGTGGAAATACTGCAGGGTGGTTGCAGGCAGAATACATGGATTTCACAGGCTTACAAACACTTGGCTGTGTGCGCAGACACAAATTCCAAAATGCTAAGGAAGTCCAATTGGAGCCCTGCAGTGTATGACAAGAACCTGTTGTCTTGTTGATTGGCGGTTTTATCCACTTGCTCAGATTGTACTATTAATGACAACGTATAGGAGAACATGAAAGTGAAAGCGTGAAAGCCCATTGGGAAACTCCAACTCCCATTGTCATTGTGACACAGCACTCCACAGCACACAAGTGAACACTGCGCACTGCGAAATTGCATTGATGCCTCACCCGTGCAAGGGGGCAGCCCTCAGTGGCGCCCCATGGGGAGCAGTGCGGTGGGACGGTACCATGCTCAGGGTACCTCAGTCATGGAGGAGGATGGGGGAGAGCACTGGTTGATTTCTCCCCCCACCAACCTGGCGGGTCGGGAGTCGAACCGGCAACCTCTGGGATGCAAGTCTGACGCCCTAACCGCTCACCCATGACTGCCCATAATCATGTCGCTCTGAATTCTTTGGTATGCTCCCTAAACAACCCTATATTGGGTAGCAAAGTGGTAGCCACTGCCGACAAGGCAGGGTTTCTGGATCTGACGCAGACTCTGATTGTTCGGATGCTGTCACTCAAACGTTGCACTCGTGTTATTGACGTGATAAAATATAACGTACAAAGCTTATAAAACGATTCTGATATACACAGGATAAGACATGTTCTTCCAGAAAGTAGTCAGTAGGAGTACAGAAACCACGGAAACTGCTACAACATCCTTCTGACTAGAAAACAGGCTCTAACCATAAGTCATGTTGCCCATTCACCAATTCTACCTTTTCATTAACACTTACCACCATCATCAAATTCAATTACTCATTATGACTGTGAAAATTGCATTTTTCATACACAAAAAGGGGGATCTTCTCTATTGCCCACCATTTTGAATTTCCAAAACCAGACATTTAGACAGTACATTTTCAATGAGTTGTGTAGTTACCTACTCTGGCCACCATCCTACACAGTGCATTTTTAACACCAAAGCATCCGTACAGGACATCTCCCTGAAACCTTGGAACACACACACACACACACACACAGGCACACACCTCGTGGTAAGAGAATGATGTGAGCGTGCTCACTAACCAAACTCTTCACAGCCTTCTACATGATGTCATCCCTCTCTCTCGCTCTCCCCCTCCCTCCCTCTCTCGCTCTCCCTCTCCCCTCTCTGTTTCTCTTGCTCCAGCCCTCCCCTCCCCCTCTCTCTCTCGTGCTGAATTCTGATTGGCTGATTCTTCTCTTTAGGCTTCGGTGGCAGATGTCTGAGTGTCGGTTGAGCGGACCTGTGTTTGTGTGTGTGTGTGTGTGTGAGAGCAGGTGTGTGTGTGTGTGTGTGTTATAGACGGTGTGTGTGTCTAGCATCCATATGAGACCATAAATGAGCACTGTTGTCATGACAACATGACCCCCCTCTAATACTCTCTCTGTCTCACACACACACAATATATAGTGTACGTCTATCCCTGTCCTATATTGTAATATATAGATTTGAAACACCCCACCCTACTGTGTGTGTGTGTGTGTGTGTATGTATGTGTGTGCGTGTGCGCGTGAGAGAGAGAGTGAGAGGGGTTAGTGTACTGTACGTACATGTCTGTGCCATTTCTGGTAATATCTGTGTGACAGATTGGTATATGTGATAATATCTCATGATATAGGCTAGGTATACAGTATACTAGGGGTTCCCAAACTGGTCAGGACCCCTGGGGGGATTGCAGAGATACTGCAGAGTGGTCGCAGATGGAATGGACTTTCCTAAAAAAAAGGGGGAAAACAAAGTTTAACTCAATAAATTAGTTAGTAACCGTACTCACTTATAATTGAAGTTTGGCAACCAGTGCAGTATGTGATGTGTTTGTGTAAGTGCAGGTGAGGGAGATCTATCAATAAGATGTATGCAATCAAATACAGACCAAGACAAAGAATCAAACTGATGACATAGATCACAGATCACATTCCTGTCACTCACACACACACACACCAAGCAATAAACACATGGGTATACAAAAACAGACACACAACACACACACACACCAGGGTTGGAAATAAGCACCCGTCCACCCGCCAAGGACGGATACATTTCAGGGCTGACGGGTACATTTTTCAACCCACCAGTTACTTTTAGTGGTAAAAATAGCTAGTGACTGGTACATTTTAAAATATACCTGCCACAGTGACTGTTGGGGGAAAAAAAACAAGTTTCACCCCTGATACACACACACACACACACACACTCCTTAAAGTGGTGTACTCTAACACCGTACAATTACACAGTTATACACACTAGTCAGACACACATCCCTTTACCCCCCTACACACACACCCTTCATGAGGCAGCTGCGATTTCAAATCTGTTAGCCAATCACCGAGTAGGAGGCCTCACCACTACAGCAACAAATCAGAACACACTTACACAGACCAACAGCTGGCCTATTGTGAGTTGTATGTGTGTGTATATGTATATGTGTGTGTGTGTGTGTGTGTAATGAGCTCTAGTGTGTCTAATGAAGGTGTCTAGTGATCCACTTCCAGGTCAGAGGGCATAACCATGGAGACTATGGAGACTGTTAATAAGCCCAAGATGTCCAGTACATTAGCGGATAACGACATGTTTACATACTCAAAGTTAGGCATGTCAAACTCAAATTCACAGGAGGCCAAAATCAAAATCTGGGATGATTTCACAGGCTGAACTCAAATTATATATTTTTAAAAAGTGTGCCAACATTGCACATGCAAACACTAAACACATTGAGTGCCAATGCTTTTTTGTAACCTCTTATTGGGCAGTCGTGGGTGAGCGGTTAGGGCGTCAGACTTGCATCCCAGAGGTTGCCGGTTCGACTCCCGACCCGCCAGGTTGGTGGGGGGAGTAATCAACCAGTGCTCTCCCCCATCCTCCTCCATGACTGAGGTACCCTGAGCATGGTACCGTCCCACCGCACTGCTCCCCATGGGGCGCCACTGAGGGCTGCCCCCTTGCACGGGTGAGGCATAAATGCAATTTCGTTGTGTGCAGTGTTCACTTGTGTGCTATGGAGTGCTGTGTCACAATGACAATGGGAGTTGGAGTTTCCCAATGGGCTTTCGCTTATTGGTTCAAAACGGTTTGTCTCCATGTGCCTCCATTACCGACCTAGCAGGGCTCTAGCTATAGCACAAACTTCCGTTCCAGCCCGTTATGCAATAATTTTGAACTGTTACGCATTTGGACCGTAATGTTTACTTTCAATACAGTAAAATAACATTTTGTCTGTATTTATTTGTACAATAAAGCCAGATCAATGCCATTATCGCCCATTTTCTTGTGAGTGGTGCGTGTGTGTGTGCGTGTGCATGCTTGTGTTTGTTGGTTTGTTTGTGCCCACCTGTTAGAAAAGGAGGTTTATATGCATGTTTATCTGACTAACACCTCATAAAAATATACAAATGGAGACTAGACCTTGTTTGTGTTTTTCTGTAGTATTAAGATGTAGCATTATAATGTAGCATTAAATAGATGAGTTCAACATTTTTGTTTTAGACTGGCTGCGCAAGACTAGCTGCGCACAACTCAACCTCTGATTGGTGGAAACCACTGTCGGTCAAAAAATTAGCTCACGTGGTTGGCTGCCAGTGTCTTGCCCCTCTTCACAACACAGAAAAAAACCCATCTATAACCAGTCTTGGTGGTGCCTGACCACCACATCTCTTTGTCTATGATGGTTATCACGATATGGTAGTTATGTCAATGGAATGCAATCTACCCCTATGTGTGTGTGTGTGTGTGTGTGTGTGTGTGTGTGTGTGTGTGTGCACCTGTTAGAATAGGGCTGGTCTGCATGCCTCTAAGACTTGTCCTAATAAAGAAAATTGAGTAATGTTAGAAAGGCTAGAGCTTGTGTGTGTGTGTGTGTGTGTGTGTGCGCACGCATGTGCGCACCTGTTGTAACATGGCAGTCTTTTCCTAATAATAAAAAAGAGTATTATTAGAATGGCTAGACCAAGGGTGGCCAACCAGTCGGAGACCAAGAGCCACATTTTGTAATGTGTCAAAGCAAAGAGCCACATCAGCACACAAACATCACGCGGGCATATAAACAAGCGCACACCCACCAACATGGGCATCACCCATCCTTCTCGCACCACAGACCAGCATACACAACAACACATGGGCATGAACATCAACCATCTCTTCCTTACACACACACACACACACACACACACACACACACACACACACACACACACACACACATCATACTCCAACTTAATGGCCTGACTACAAGACAATCCTGAATATAATATGACCCCTCCCCCTTTTTTTATTGCTTCAATTTTTTGGGGAAAAAAGTTTTTTCAAGATAAAAATGTTGTTTTACATAAGAAGACAAGGGTACACAGGTAAAAATTCTGTTCATAAATTCTTTCACATTTTAATAAAACAAAAATAAGACGATTTTAAACCAAAAACACAATGTCACATTTGGGTCAATAGCCATGAACACTCCTAACAGAGCGCAGAGATGGCTACACAGCACAGAGATTCTCGGCGCATCTCTGCTCCAGACAGATGCATCTCTCTTGAGCAGATAATCATTTGCACATTTATTGCCGCCATATCCGAGCGATAGAATCTACATATATGGACAGTACATTTTCTTGACCTTATTGAGAGCTGTATTGCCTTGAGTAGTGATGGCCAAATCTTTCAGGTTAAAACATTTTGCCGCTATTTTGTCTAGTCAGCGAAAGACGCGGTCACTTTTTAAAGCGTTATTTTTAGAACATGCTTAAATAACGTTTTGTATTTGGGCCAATGCCATAACAAATGTCATACATCAACGTGATCATTCAGGACACATTTAGGCAAGGCCTACGACAGTAGTGCCAAGACCATAGGGCACTTATTTGCCATAGTTCTAATCAACTTTGTGTGCGCAATTACAATGCATATTGCCTATGGGACATAAACACAAACTTGGACATGAACGCAAGAGCCGCAAGACACCAGGCAAAGAGCTGCATGCGGCTCGAGAGCCGTGGGTTAGCCACCTATGGGCTAGACTGTATGCCTGTGTGTGTGCATGTGTGCGTGTGCGACGCTCGCGCGCGGGCGCATTCATGTGCAGGAAAGTAGGACGACATTACCAACAGGAAATAATATACATTTTGTTTATTGTCTTTCATTTCAGCTGCAGAGATGGAAATGGGCGAGGAGAGGCCCTGCCGTGGCCAACTGGTAGGGCACTGGTGTACCATGCGGCTGACCAGGGTTCGATTCCCGGCCCGGGTGCTTTGCCGACCCTTCCCTGTCTCTCTCTCGCTTCCTGTCACGACCTTCACTGTCCTATCATAAATAAAGTCAAAAAGACCCAAAAAATATCTCAACAGAAAAATAAAAGAAATGGGCGAGGAGTTTTTGATGCAGGCGCGGGAAAAGATCAGATGGGCATATTCCCAAACCGACCTGGAGGTTGCCAAGCTGCTGGAGAGAGACCCAATGCCATTGTGGACATTTCGGTATCCTTTGATGGCACATGGCAAAAGCGGGGCTTTACCTCCCGCCATGGGATTAGTGTGGCCATCGATGTCGTGACTGGACTGGTAATGTACTCTCCCAGTACTCTCATACCTGCTCTTTGAAAGAAGGAGCACGGAAGGAGGGAAAACTCTCAGAACAAAAGTACAAAGAGTGGAAGGAGGAGCACAAGGTGGACTGTGCTAGAAACGTTGATGGGTCATCTAAGGCCATGGAGCAGGAGGCCGCCAAACGGATATGGGCGAGGTCAGTAGAGAAACACAACTTACACTACACCCGCATGTTGGTCAGTGTTGCCAGATTGGGCGGTTATCCAGGGGTGGAGGTAAGCAAGCTGGAGTGCCTGATCCACGTGGGGAAGCGTATGGGGACAGCACTCCGAGAACTGGCTAAGAAAGAGAAGTTGGGAGGCCATAGAGTTGGGAGGCTGACAATAGAAAAGTGCCAGATTTTAAAAATTATTACAGGGGTGCAATTTCAAATAACCCTGGAAACATGGACAAAATGAAGCGGGACATATGGGCAAGTCTGACGTACTGCATGTCTACGGATGAAAATCCGATGCACAAGAGGTGCGATCCGGACTGGTGCTGGTACCAGAAAGCAGAGCTGAAAGGAGAGGTACAAGCACAGACATCATATAGGAAGACTAGATACGTCATCGCGTATTTCAAGCACGTCCGCACAGGTCGGCCATATTAGCGCAGCCTAAACTCTCCACAGACCCTCCGTTACACCTGAAGTAAACTGAAGAGTTGAAACGTTGGGATACTTGAAAATGTATACTGTTGCTTCGCTGAAATATTGACACATGTTTATAAATGGTAGGGCTCCTTAAAACAGTGTAGACTGGGGTAAAACGCCCAGGAGAGTAATAGGCCTATGCTTCCCACTTAACCTATTTGCCCAAAAAAATAGATAGACCTACAGCCAATACACATTTTAACCATTGCTGTGCATTACATTGATGGCATGGATATATTCATTGCATCAAATTATAGACGACAGAGATGACGTACTGGAAGAGAGATGTAGCCTACAGCGCAACAAGTTAATTCTATGGATGGCTTTAGCGTCATGACTCATTTTGGACACAAGGTGGAGCTGTCGAAACCAAAGTAGAAGTAGACCACAAATGAACGTTTATTTGCTATTTTACTGAAAATATAAAAGATTACTTTGTGCATTTGTTTATGGGATCTATGTAATTACCTGAATAAGCCTACTGAATGATATTATAGGCCTACATGATTTTAGACCTATGAACATTATAATATAATGCAATATAATATAATAATAATGTGAATATGCATCACTATGCAGTATCAACATATACTTTCGTTTGGATTTTTTTATACTGTATAAAAAACCAACCCTTTGGAAAATCGATATAAATTTGAGGGAATTATGGCCATCTGAAGAGTATACAACACCCAAAACTCACTGCAACTGGTTGAGCCAGAAGGCTGCGTTAACATGGCCGCCATGCGCGGACGTTCGACTTGCATGACGGGAACGCGGACGACGCATCTAGTCTTCATATATGATGTCTGTGGGTACAAGACTCTCATGATAAGCACTCCAGGAACTTCATCTGTAAAGGGCCGTACACACACGTCGCTGCTAGTTACTCGCTCAGCGGATGAAGTCAATAGAATGTCTACGTGTTCCACCGAGTCTCGCTGGCGAGTAGGCGAGGAGAGTACAAGCGATGCGATGTGGGCGGGTTCCGAGATAAACTTATTTTATCTTCGAGCGACGCGAGTTAAGCGAGTAACCAATTGGAATGCAGAATACAGATTATTGACAGGTGACGTTGCCCCTGTGGTGTTCTGACCACCCAACTTCTGCACGCCATCACACTTTGGTTAAAAGTGTTGAGGAAAATACGTACAGTGTACACCATCAAAGGCTCATATGCATGGTTGTGCACAGCACACGATCAACGTTAAACAGCGTAGGCCTACATTTTGTTTCGTACGGACGTTATTGGCGCGGACAGCGGGAACCATGACAACCAGTAAACAAAATCACCCAGAGCGAGTGGCAAGTAGGCGAGTGAGCAAGTAGCGAGTAAATAGCAGCGACGTGTGTGTACGGCCCTTTAGGGGGTGGGGCAGAGGCTTCTTCCCCATCAACCACCACATGTCCAGTGATGCACTACTGGAGCGCTGCCAGCATGGTGGCACTCAAAACACTGATGAGTACTCTGTTTTATGGTTGCGGTGTCCCAAAACAGTGTTTGTTGGTAAGAGGACAATCGAGTCTGCAGCTGGCATGGCTATTGCCAGTTTCAATGAGGGTGCAACAAGCTTGGCAGGGGTAATGAAGTGACTGTGGCTTTCAAACACAGAAGTTACAGTGAACCTCATAAAAGAGGTGACTTTGCAACAAATCCAAAAGGCAGAGGCATTCCACGCTAAGGCTAAATGTTTGCGAAAAGAAAAGAGCAAAGAAAAAAGAGAGGAAGATTCCAGCAGGAAAAGACTAAAGCACTTAAGCACTAGATGATGCCTATTGATAGGCCAACTGTTGGATTTAATACCTGATTATTTCTGTTTGTGATGTTTTTATATATTTCAATATAACTATACTATATGTATGGGTTAGACAAAATAATGGAAACACCTGTCATTTTAGTGTGGGAAGTTCCATGGCTCAAGTGGAACAACCTGCTGGCCAATCTTCATTTATTGCATATTGCACCAGTAAAGTGAAGTGTGAAAGTTCAATTAGCAGGGTAAGAGCACAGTTTTGCTCAAACTTTTGCAATGCACAAAACATTATGTGTGATGTATCAGAGTTCAAAAAGAGTAATTTCTTTGTGCCCGTGTAACTGTTGCATCTTTGACCGAGACAGCAAGTCTTTGTGATGTATCAAGAGCCACAGTATCCAAGGTAATATCTGCATACCACCAAGAAGGATGAACCACATCTAACAGGATTAACTGTGGATTAACATTACCATAGCATACCAGTTGTATATTGACACAGTCCAGCAGAAACCTTGTCAAATAAAATAGAAATCAATGCTATTGGTCAGTGTCTATGACCATTCATGTATTGTCACACCCACTGTGATGACTTCATCAATGTATGCATAGGACAGTTATTCACACAGAAGTGTTGTTAACAATAGGCTTGGGCGATGTCCCCCTAATTGGCAGCTGACGATGTTTACAGTGAGACGATGCGATGGACGATGACATCGTCGTCGTTTGGGGGGAGGGGGGGGGGGGGGGGGGAGGGGGGGGGGGGTGGTTATTATTATTATTTTTAAAATATCATATGTTTCGTTTTTTTGGCTTTCTCTAAGCTATTATTTTAATATATTTGCTTTAAGAGTAGGCCTAAGTCAAATATATTAACAGTTTTTAAATTCTTACAAAAAAAAAGTTTAAACCCCCTCCAGCTGCGCTACTGTCTGCAACAGAGATGGTCGCTCCTCTGCTGTCTGTGAGAGCGACTCTCCCCGACCGACCCCTCCCCATCGCCCTTCTTGTCTCTCGTGTCACCATCAGCTGCTTCAAGCCCGCTCTTCCAAACTCCACCGCTTGGAAACTTATTTTCAGTAAATTTCGCGATGCAGCCTACTGCAGGCTGCTACTAGAGTGTGTTATTTAATGGCGTAGTTCTATTTCAAGACCAGCTGTGTCACGGCGTTTTTGGCATACCGGTAGGGCCTACATAACTTTAGCCATGCAGGGAAGCCCAGAACGTTTGTCAAATGGAAGAGATGAGAACCCACGCGTGCCCTCTCGAGGTTTTGCAATGCATTTCAGCCCGAGTTAGCAAATTACCCGACGCGAATGTTTCTTAAGCACACGGCGAGACTTTTTAATTCATCAATGGAAACAATTGCGGTGAAGCCACAAAGACGCGGGCAGACATGGAATCACTTGCGCTCCCTCTTGGCAGTGGGCTAATCAGAAGTGTCGCTTACAATCTTGTGTGGCTACTTCACAAGACATCTCCATCGCGGAGAGATTAAACATTTTGAGTCGAATTTCCGTTAAACATGAAATGGTAAACTGTCGCAATTGCTGAACGATTTGTTGCTTTCACTTTAGGCTACTCCGGAGGGAGAACCAATGCCTCATGACTCTCCGTTGTAGAAACTTGGGTCACATAAATGTAGGCAATCAGACACTTACTTGAACTCATATGCAGCAAACAATAGTAGGGCTTAGTTCACAAGTTTTTTTTTTAATGCCATTGTGGGTTTTTTCGTAGCTATAAAATTCACTCTGCTTGAGGCTTGTGTTGACAACCTCGGTCCGTTCAGTCCTGCTACCTGCGCAGTCCGCTGCTACTAAGGATTTTACGGTAATGTTTCAGTTTATTGCAATGCCAAGCACCGTAATGATGGCAATAGCAGCGGCTTCAAAAATACAAATTCCTTGGCATCACGATGTTGGCTGTCCATCGTGATGCCAGCTGTCCATCGCCGATGGACGATGACATCGTCTATCGGCACAACCCTAGTTAACAATGACACCAGTGCAGTTCCAAGGTGTTTGACAGACAGCGAAGACAGTAGCCTACTGTGTAGTCACACTTCATAATGTAAGGGAGTAGCATGTGGTGAAGATTGTTTGTAATCGCCAGGAATGCAAGTGCCCTGCATCAGGGCAAGGGACAGAAGATAGCAAGCCGACTGCCGAAACCTGGCCCTGGTTTGCCCTAATGGATAAGGCCCTCGGGAAGACCGCTACCATATCCCCCCACAATGGGGCACCTAAGTCACGCCCTTCTACTTCCGATCCCTGGGGCTGGAGCTCTCAAAATTTTGAATGTGAGTTAATGGAGCGAGTCAAGCTAAATCCTCATTCCGTTCTGCATGTGCTCCGGATTTCACATATGCTGACAGTGAAATTGAAAGGTTTGGATTTGCGTCGTAAGACCACTCATTTTCGACACGCAAGAAACGTTATTTTAGCTTTTGTGCAAAACTGTGTTAGAGACTACACGTGCGACTCGCATATCTGACGTAAACCGAGGCACAGCCAACCCTACCACTGCACCGTGGCTTAAGTGGCTGCACGTCGGACATGCGACGTCTGTTGTGTAGTTCAAATGATTGCATATTTTTGCACACACACAACTCAAAAATCGCTTGCCAAGTGAAGTCAACAAGCACACCATTGGTTGTTATTAATTCTGAGGCACAGCATATGTGTGATCGACGGGGAAATGCGAGGTGGGTCGGAAAATAGCTTTGATCAGTCCATTGCAGCCCAGTCAAAGGTGTTTTCGTTCCCAGCCCCATAAGCCGCCCGGAAGGGGTGGAGACTTAAGCTGGGCTTACACTGTGCGACTTTTGCCCCGATTTTGCCCCGATTTGGCACTCGCACGACTTTTTGAGAGTCAGGCCGATTTCTTGCTCAATCGCAGGTCAATCGTGAGTCTCGCATCGTGCAGTGTACATGGGGTAACGACAAGCGATTTCGCGTCACGGTCGTGCAATCGCAGGGTCGTAAGAAAATCTAAACGGTTTGAAATGCAGTGCTACGACCTGATTTGAGACTTAACATGCACAAATTAATAGGGCCGTGCGATTCGCTGTTGAGCGCGACCTCATCTCCACCTCAGGTGCGCATGTTCCCTCCTCTGTAGACCGGGGAAACATGCCTGTCGCGTCGTACGGTGGAAGCATTTCGCTCGCATCCGACTGTCGGCTCGTGTAGTGTGAGGACGTGAGTCGTGAGTCGTGAACTTTTAAACAGTGAAATTCCATCGTGCAGTGTGAGCAGAAGCTTGTGACCCACGAGTGAAAATATCGCACAGTGTATGCCCGGCTTTAGGTGCCCCATACTGTTGCCACCATGGTAAGGGGAGGAGGAGCACAGTAAGGACAGGAGGCAGGACAGGGAAGATGAAGAAAACGACCCCAAAGAATAGCCCCATACGACTTCGTTGCTGTCGACCAACGTTGACGGAAGCACGTGAGCGAGAACTTGTTGTCACGATGTGGGTGTTATTAAATACAGCGCATTTAAAGTCGGCCACAAATATGAACGAGACGATGAGCTCGCACCGGTTTGCTCTACTAACACACCACGTGTGAGGAGTGGGGGACAGGCAGTGAGGAGGAGCTGAAGTGGGGACCTGCGCAAACTTGTGTAGAGGTGTGAGACAAGACCCATATACACACGTGAGTGAGTTGTTGACCAACCAGTTCATGGGCGCGTGACCTCGGAGGCAGTCCGCCGACGAGCGTTGAAGGGGATAAGCAACTGCAGAGGTTGCAAGATCTGACTGCCGCCGCATTCATCCCGCGATAGTTTTACACCATGTGACATGTCACCTCGTCAACGCAACGTCGACGAAATTTCGAAGTTTGACAGGAAATCTAACCGTCATGCAGCATTTTCATCCAGGATGCATTGCTGTCTGCATGGGCATGTCTGCGTTGATGTCATGTCGAATGTACTTATTGAGGACGTTGTACAAGCAGCAGCGGCACAGGACAGAAGAGGAAGAAGGAGGAGGACCCATTCCTTGCCCTCTTACGTGAGGACATGCAGCATCAGCAGGACATGGAGGAGCAGAGGGAGAAGGAGGCCATCGTCATTTGCCAGGCTCATCAAGCAAAACATGTGTGGGGCCAAAATGACCGTTTGAACAAACCTGTAGCAGTCTCAGACAGGATCCAATTCTGCAATTCTGCAATTAGTGGATCAACATCACAAAAGTGCTGTCTATTTAGACTTTTGCCATTCAAGTTCCAGACATTGGCATATATACATTCTACTGTGTCAGAGAACAGATGTTCTGTCATTCACTGTAAACAGAGAAGACTTTTTGTTTCTTGACTTTCTTTCTTTATCAGAATTAAAAGCGGAATTGTCTACATTGCTACATCACCTGCCACACAACAATCACAAACGTGGACCACCTGGGAGAGTTAGTGCAATCCAACTTCGATCCCAATATAAAGTTGCACCGTTCTAAATGCACCGCCATCATCAATCATGTCATTGCCCCCTGCATGTTTCGTGACTTGCTGGCTGACATCGGAGAGACGCAGTGCTCTCTGGTCACTGACGAGAGCACAGATGTCACGGCCACTAAGCAGTTGTGTCAGAGATTCTTTAAGTATATAGAGATATGCCAACATAAGGGCCAAAACATACCAAGGCGGAACGGAACGGTCGCAGGACGGACGCTGCCTTTCTGCTTAGTTTTGGCCGGCGTGCTTTTCTCTGCCTTGCACACTGACAGCGTCGGCGTGCGCGGCCAGTCCTATTCAAAACCCTCCCCACAGCCAAAGCTAACATGCTACTGTGCCATTCATTTGAATGAGACACCGCCAGTCGCCGGCGTGAAAAATACGCTCGAGTTCTATTTTCCAAATGCAGCGCGGCGCGGAGCCGGCTCCCGCGCCGCTGACGCTCGACTACCGCCGGTTGGTGTGTAAGGACAGATAGGTTTCAATGTATTTTCACCGACGCCGGTAAAAAACTCTGCCGTTCCGCGACGCTTTACCGCCTTGGTGTGTAAGACCCCTAATAGGTTTCTATGGGCACCTAACGCGACCCGGTTCCGTTCTGCCTAAAGGGGCGTTAGTGCTCATAATGCTCCTACAATGAATAGAACAGTCCTTAGGTCTGCCTAAAGCTGGGCTTACACTGTGCGATATTTTCACTCGTGGGTCTTAAGCTTCTGCTCACACTGCACGATGGAATTTCACTGTTTAAAAGTTCACAGCTCACGACTCACGTCCTCACACTACATGAGCCGACAGTCGGATGCGAGCGAAATGCTTCCACTGCCCGACACAACAGACACGTTTCCCCGGTCTGCAGAGAAGGGAACATGCGCACCTGAGGTGGAGATAAGGTCGCGCTCAACAGCAAATCGCACAGCCCTATTAATTTGTGCATGTGAAGTGTCAAATCGGGTCGTAGCACTGCTTTAACTGTGCGATTTACGCACGAGCCACGACCAGGATTTCAAACAGTTTTGATTTTCTTGCGACCCTGCGATTGCGCAATCGTGAGGCGAAATCGCTTGTCGTTACCCCATGTACACTGCACGATGCAAGACTCGCGATTGAGGAAGAAATCGGCCCGACTCCCAAAAAGTCGCACGAGTGCCAAATCGGGGCAAAAGTCGCACAGTGTAAGCCCGGCTTTAGGGGGGGCATAATAGAACCAGGAAACAATGGGCCAATGGAACCTCTCTCTCTCTACTCTCTCTGGTTGTGTGTTGTGGTCCGCTACTTCAGCCCCAAACTCACCAAAATCGTGTCCTCCTTTCCTGGGATTGGTCAGTCTCAGTGGGGAGACATCTGAGGCCATAGCATCCACCTTGGTGTCTTTTTTTGGGAGGAGTGGGGTTGGATGTGAAGAGGTACATAGATGTTGGCACGGATGGCTGCAGTGTCATGGTGGGGAGGAATAACTTTGTTTTTACGCACCTCCAGAAAGCCAACACACATGTCCAACTGTTGAAGTTTACGCACCTCCAGAAAGCCAACACACATGTCCAACTGTTGAAGTGTGTCTGCCACTCGATCCACCTTTGAGTGGGCAGGGCCGTGGAGACACCGCCACGGAGCCTTGAGTACCTGGTGGCACACTCCTACAACTGGTTCTCACACAGCGCTGTCCGCCGCAGGGAGTACGCCAAAGTCTACGGGTCTAATTAATCCAGGCGAAACGCCACTGATGCTGGTGCAGATGTCAAGCACGCTTTCCATCCACGACTGCTGCGCTCGTATCCTAAGTCAATTGGATGAGCTAAACTTGAAGCTCCATTTTCAGTTGAGCAAAGATTCCCAGCGGTGTAACGATGCGGAAATTCTTTTCCAGATGTGCAGCGACCCCATCAACAAGCTGTACATTCAGTCCCTCATGCCCTTTCTGCAGGAGTTCAACCGCATCAACAAATTGTTCCAGCAGGACAGTGGTAATCCATTTGAAATGCTGGACTACTTGTTGAAATTCTTCCGCTCTCTGCTTGCGCAAGTGGTGAGACCGGAGCGTATCCCAGCATCTGACAGCTATCTCCTGTCAGTGAGCATCATCCCTGATACACTGCTGCCAGTGGGTGCTGTAAATTATGGTATCACTGTCATGATGGCGCTGGAGAATGCTTGGATGGACAGTGTGGTGGAAATGTCATTCAAAGCCAGATGCAGAGATTTCATAGTGGAGGCCTGCAGGCAGGCAGGTCCAGAACAGGCTCCCTGCCAACGTCCATCTCTGGAAGTCAATGACTGCCTTCACGGTAGGGACACATAGGAGGCGGAGCGAGCAAAGAGAGGCGAAATCCAACCGTCATCAGGTGGTCGCGGCGAATCAAATGGACTGGAACAGTTATGTTGTTGATTTGATTGGGCCGCGGCAGGCGAATTCGCTCCTCATTTGCATAATATTAAACTATCTTTAATAATTTCGCTTCGCCTCTCTCATAGGAATGAATGGCAAAGTTCGCAAATTTGCGTGTATGTGTCCCTACCTTCAGCCCGAGATCCATCTTATCGCAAAGCAAACGGCTGCGCTTAAGACACAGTAGTGAGTCCGCAGAGGATGGACTGAGGCGTGTTCTCCTCTCTTCAATGGTACGGCCAGCCACACTGAATACCCTCTCGCTGCTGCTGGCTGGCACACAGAGCACCTGCCGTGTCACCTGAGCCAGTTTGGGATACACACTGCTGTTGGTCTTCCACCAGCCCAGCAGGTCCTGATCGTCGGTCATTGTTGCCCTTTGGCGGACGTAACTGTCCACCTCATCCTCTTCTGATTCAGACTCCCCGAATACATTTTCCCATTCATCAAAGCGTACTTTCTTTGCGGCGGACGCCGGGGCTGCTGCCGACGACGAAGCACTCGTCTCCTGGCTCGCTTCACCTGGGTCCTTGGCCTCGGGTACCGGTTGCTGCACAGCTGCCAGACGGGACCCGATATATTGTTGCACATTTACCCTTGGGTCAGCGGGATGCATCCGCATCATGCATCCTCTTCTTTGAGATGCGGTTCTTTTGGCTCTTCTTACTATGGAGAGCCGGCTCTTTCGGCTCCCAAACGGCTCCCTATATATATGTTCACATAATTAATAAATAAAAAGTTTTACATTTTATTTTACAACATTTTGTTTCATTATTGACATTGTGAAGTACTTTGGGCAGTGTATAGTGTGTAAAGGCCTTTATGAACAACACTTTTATCATAATCAGTCATTAATAATGACCCAACATACCCAAATACAAAGTATATTAAAAGGGTATACTATGCATTTCTGATCGCTGTGAGTGTGTCTGTAACACCTGCTCTATCCACTGGCACTTTAAAGTGGTAGTTCGCTATTTTAGACATTAAGCCCTGTTTGTGTGACTTCTGGGGTGAAGTAGAGATGTTCTCATCACAATTTTGACATTTGGTGCTGAACGGAGCATTTGGGTATCCAAGACTGCAGCCCCCCACCTTTACATTGACTCCAATAGAGCACTCAAGCAATCGATTATAAAATGGCATTAAACTTTTGTTTGAGAAGACATGGAACTCACCGTGTGGTCAGTGGTAGACAGCGATAAATTGACCCGAAGATTGCAGCGAAATATGCCTTCTAACTGTTGTTTAGCATTTGGCGGACCTATTTTTCCCCAGACGCCGTTGAATAGCAGTAGACCTCCAGCCAGTAGGTAGCGATAGTGTGTTGTTTATGTAGACATCAAGGAACGAGGTAGAACGGCTATCTTTGAGCGGGACTGGCTACAAAAACTACAGCTTGCATACAAACCATAGATAGTAACGTAAACAAACGCACCCCCATTTCCGGTCGCGCGGAGTAATACTAGTCAAACCAATACAATCAATGAAGACGGACAATAATGAATATATCTTCTCTGGAAGCGTATTTCGCAGTGATTTTCGAGCCAACGTATCGCTGCCCACCTCTGACCACTCGGTGAGTTTCATGTCTCTGCAAACGAAAGTTTAATGCCATTTTATGATCGATTGCTTGAGTGCTTCATTGGAGTCAATGTAAAGGTGGGGGGGCTGCAGTCTTGGATACCCAAATGCTCCGTTCAGCACCAAATGTCAAAATTGTGACGAGAACATCTCTACTTCACCCCAGAAGTCACACAAACAGGGCTTAATGTCTAAAATAGCGAACTACCACTTTAAGAGGATATACACAATGAGAGGGAGGGGGAGAGGACAAAACAAACAAAAAACAAATCTGCTACCAAAAACCAATCCCATTGCAGAGCCGATTCATGTCATTCACTTCAAAGAGCCGGCTCCTTGAGCCGAACAGTTTGCGACCGACACATCACTTATCCGCAACTGGTTCAGGGCTCTACGTTAACTTTTTTTTTTTAGGGGCACAGGGGAAAAAATGGGGGCACCACAGTATGCTTTCATTTTAAAGATTTATTGCGGTGCACCGTGCACACAACAAACAACTACAACAAACTTTTTGCCTATTGTACCACTGGGCCTCAGCATGTAACTGAACGTCAAAATTATAGTGTGAAGAGAGAAATAAATCATTCAATCATTGATAGCTACACCACAATCATTTCGCTGTCGGCCGGCCAGCATTTATAATTAGGTCGCCGTGACCTCTTGCCACCCGACAGCCACTTCCCGGCACATTCAGTGGGGTCAAACAATTCGAGGGTTGGTCCCTCTGCCGCGATCCTAATTAGATCTGCAGTAGTGTGCACACTCAGTGAGCTGCGCAGTGAGCTTTTAATCAACATCAACATACCTGTTGAGGATGTGGCTAAAATGGCCCAATTGGTCATTCCTAAGGGTGGGCGATATATACCGTCTGCGAAATTATTGTAAATGTTGTTTTGACGATGAGTAATTTTGCAATATTGAGATATTTTAATGAAGTCGCTAAAATCAACAAAAGCGCTGTGACAGGACTCATTCAGACAGCGACGACAGCCAAGCCTTACAGCCAATAGTAATGTTGTTGTGAACTGGAGAATAAAGTCTGTGAACCAATGAGCAGACAGTGCTGAGGGGGGCGGGCTGCAGCGTTTTGCCAGACAGGGAAAGAGAAATTTCCGTGTCACTTGTGCACACAGCACTGCTGCTGCTGGGCAGTGGAGGAGAGTTGCTGTTATCCAAATGGTGGATTTACATGAGGAATTCAACCATTAAAGTGGAAATGAAGCAGTCGCACACGAACACATTTTCAGCGTCATATTTGTTTTAAAATGTGAGAGGCAAATCAGTAAATCATAAATTCAAGCGGTTTCGTTGGAAAATTACATTTTAATACCGACTTTGACCACTAGGGCGCCGCCATTATTTTTGCTTACGTCACCTGAATGGTATAGCTGACAACTTGATTCGATCATACCGTTAGCTTGCATTCATTGTAAACATTTCTTAGAGAGTGATTCTTTGAAAGAGGGATCATTTACGGATGAGGGGCAATTTGTTTGGCGCACTACCAGTCGTTTGAAACCAGATGCTGTACCCTCAATTTTTGACTTCAGCGGATACAGTGTCGGAGCTTGCCAGGCAGAGGAAAGAGAGGTAAGCTGTTATTCTACCGAAAATGATATCAGTATCCATATCCAAGATGAAATGTCTATTTTGTTATTCGGCCAAGTTTCCGAGTCAGACCAACTGCTTTTCACTCCTGTCGAGAGATAGTGAATTCTCAGAAATGTGTTGTTTAGTTATATTCAAAGATGAAGCTAGCTATGAAGCTAGCTGGATACAAGTTTGGCATGGGTCGACTGGTTTAGTTAGTGGGGTCGTCACCGTTATGCATTCAGAAGAAATTAATATGGAAGGTCTGTTTCTTTAGCCATGTATAAGCTTTTGAGAGAACAGACAAGTGTGGCTGCTCACCACAACCGCTCGACTCACACTGGTGAAAGGAGCACTCCATTATCCAAGCTCCCGCCCTTGGCTTGCGTTCATCGCTACTCATTCGGCCGCCCCTAGAGAAAAGTGACGTTTTCCAGCCGCCACCTTTTGGGGTGCATTTTTCCGTTCAACACCGTGATGGCAAATGAGAAATTGACTTATGAATTGTACTTATGCAAGATACTGACTTAAACTTGTCTCGCCAATGACGACATCATCAGGGAACAAGCATAAGGGAGGACGGGAGTTAGGATAATGATCATGAGCCCAAATACCAGGCTACGGGAAGGCAAGTCGATCATAGGGCAATCAAGACTCGCTTTCATGTCACTCTGTGTGCTCTTCTGTCATGGACA
Source organism: Engraulis encrasicolus (assembly GCF_034702125.1). NCBI lineage: Eukaryota > Metazoa > Chordata > Actinopteri > Clupeiformes > Engraulidae > Engraulis > Engraulis encrasicolus. The sequence goes on from NC_085863.1 coordinate 41,718,382, forward strand.
GAAATCTATAAATCTTTTGGACACATCCTTCATGGGCGCAGGTGCGTCAACCGGATAGTACGGCACTCTCGATTGAACGCTAAACAAAACTGTGCGAAATAGAAAAAAAGACGCAGGTGTTAACCACATCTATTGCCACTACTGTGTTAATTAAGTGATCACCAGCAAGGGAAAATGAATAAGCAATGATTTTATAAATGTATAATCCATGGGGGGGAAAAGTGTAATTTAAAGTTATTTAATTTAGTGTCAAGAATTTTCTTGCCAGTAGGCTACCACTGTCATTGAAGGCAACAAAATTGTGTGTAGCATTGTGTATAATGTGTGTGTTTGTGTCTGTGTGTGTTTCTTTTTTTAAGATGATGGCACCATTGGTGGAGGGTCCAAGAAGGCAGGGCAGCGGCAGCAGTGTCGACGGCAGCAGCAAAAAAGTGGACGCCAGCACCCAGACTGATCCAGTACTACCGGAACTTAGAAGTCAGGGAACTGTGACTGAGGACATTTACTAACCCCAACTCCGATGAAGTTGGGACGTTGGTAAACAGTGAATAAAATCAAAATGCTATCATTTTCAAAACACTCAATCTATTCATTAGATGGAGAATAGTGAAGACAACATATTAAGTGTTAAAACCGAGAAAAATATTGTTTTGGGGACATACAGTGAGTCCATATGTATTTGATCCCTTGCTGATTTTTGTTGGTTTGCCTACTAACAAAGACATGATCAGTCAATAAATGTTATGATAATATGTATTCTAATATGGAGAGACAGAATATCAAAAAGAAAATCCAGAAATGAACTGAAGAGAATATATATTAATTTATTTCCATTTCATCGAGCAAAATAAGTATTTGATCCCCTGCCAACTGATTACAGTTCCGGGCCCACAGACCAGATGGGCACTTCCGATCAACTTGTCATCTGAATTAAAGACACCTGTACATACTAACATGCATAAAAGGCACATTGAATCAGCAGAATCAGTCCATAGTATGAGTGAATCAGTCACACTCCAACCTCACCAGCATGGGAAAGACCAAAGAGTGGTCAAATGATATCAGGGACATGATTTTAGACCTGAACAAAGATTAAATGGGCTGCAAAGCCACAAGAAAGAGACTGGGTATTAATGACCCAGCTGTTGATGCATTTCTTCCAAAATGTGATGAATACAAAATGACTATCCATCAGCCTGTCTGGGGTTCTATACAAGAATTGACCTTTTGTAGGGATTTGATAATCATGAGAACAGAAAGAAATCACCCTAGAGCTATACGGTATGAACTAGGCAATGATATCAAAACTGCTGACCAAAATCACTGAGAAAACTACTGGTAGCACTTAATGCCACAGAGGTTTAAATTCCTGTAGTGCACACATGGTACCTTTACTTCAGAAGGAACCTGTGCAGTCCCACTTGAGGTTTGCCAACGGACATCAGACTGATTTAGGATATGATAAGGAGGTGCTGTAGTCAGATGAAACCAAAATCAAGATGTTTGGCATTATCACAATTCAATGTGTTTTGAGAAAGAGTACTACTGTCTATGATCCCAAGAACACCCTCCTCACCATCATGCATGAAAGTGGTATCATTATGGTTTGAGGGTGTGTGTGTGGCCAAGGCACAGGACAACTTCACATCGTCAACGAATGGATGGAGGGGTGTAACGCCCGCATTATGTAAAACGGTGCAATATGTAATAATGTAACAAATTATTACATAATGTGGTGACAATCGCCGCATTGTGTAATAATTTACGCATTTCGTAATAGGCCTACATTTCTTGAACGCATTTCGTAATAACTTTTTTCTCATCTTGTAATAAATTATTACAAAATGCGAAATTTATTACGGAATGCGGCCGCAACTTTTTTTTTTTGATGGAAATGTAATAACATGGTGCATTATGTAATAATCTATATGGATATGTTTTTTCTGCACTTGGATTCAGTAGGCGCAGCACACATACATAGTCTCAGTGACATGGTATAGTCACTGCCCTCTCTCTCTCTCATTCTTCTCAGTTCTCAAACTGCTCGAGAGTCGCGAATGATGCGGTTAAAACCGTTAAGAAATAATTTCACAACTTGTTGCGTGCAACGAGTCCAACGAATGTCTCGCACTTTCTGCTACATTACACCAATTTACAGCGACATTAAATAGGCCAGGTCTAAACACTTCACGAGGAGGTGAAAACTTGTCTTGCACTTGCGTGGGTCTGTGGCGAGAGAGAGAGAGGAGAGAGAGAGAGAGAGAGAGAGAGAGAGAGAGAGAGAGAGAGAGTGTGTGTGTGTGTGTGTGTGTGTGTGTGTGTGTGTGTGTGTGTGTGTGTGTGTGTGTGTGTGTGTGTTGTGTGTTGTGTGGGTACGCACGGAGACAAACCTGGCCATTATTGATCTTAAGCCCCATCTTGGCTCTTTGGAAATATTCTTAACATTACAGAAGGCTATTTTAATATTTTCCCCCAAACAACATGAATCAAATCCCAGGAAAAGACCAACCATTATAAGTGACTCGTGGGGAGCTGTCCATGCTGGTGGTGCTTAATTTTTTCCCCGATATTTTGCCCGTGGAGTAGTGAGTCTTTCATGTCTGCCTACATACGCGCCAGGGTCTGACCATGGTGCTTTTTTGCCCGTGGAGTGAGGAGACTGTCTTCTTGCAAAGCAAGAAGTCATAGCACCCGAGAAAAATGCCACTCTTTGTCCTACTTTCAATTTCAGTCCACTGTTCAGTAGGCCTATTAGGCTGCAATCAAATTCAATAGCCTATGCTCATCCACATGCACGCGAAAAACAATAACCCAAGCGGCGGGACTATTTCGATTATATTCCTTCCAAAAATGTCCGAACGTCACAAAAATCAGTTATTTGCATTGTCCGTAATTATACCAAACAAAAATGTATCAATAAAGAAATCAAGTCTTCAGTTTCGATAATCCACGTTACAAATCCTCAACAACAGCAAGCCATTCCTTCTCTGCTATGAGGCAGGCAACGGAACAAGTGCAGACAGTAGGCTATATCACCACGTTGATGCTGCACGGCTTGAAAGGATTCTGTCTAAATTAAATATCTTGGATAGCCTATATAGACCTAGGCCTAACTAGATTTGTTGCAATACAGATTAATTTTCTATAGTCAGAAAGTGTTCCGTTGGACTGACGAAACCGAACACGATCAAGTTTGCAACTTCTTTCCCTCATGCGCTGTCCGTCAGCACCACCTGTCATCAGACGTCCGATTAGCTTTCATTACGTGCTGAGGGAAAAACTCTCGCCATTAGGCTCATGTGCTGTTGCACTGTTGTGAGGGATATCACCAAATAATTTAGATAAAAGTCAGAACATTATTTTGGCAATCTGTTCAGTCTGTACATTAAGTTTTGTGGGTGCTCTTGGATATCGGGTATCAGTTCATGTAGAGAGAAGAGTTCACCCAGGCACTCCAAAATAAGGTGTCCAAACGGGAAGTTACATTAAAAAGCCTTAAATGGTACTGGGCTGGGGTTACATTAAAAAGCCGACATGTTTCGGCCTCACCAGGTCTTCATCAGGGCTACGTTCACCATTGAAAAGAAAGGCCTCCCTAGTGACATCACCACATGTGACCCATTACGCACTACACACATTTGCGCACACCAGAGAAAACAAAGATTAAAAAATAGCCTGGGGTAATAAGTGATGCCACAGAAAAAAATGACCAGAAGTACAAATAAGCATCACAAAAAACAAGTAAAATCAATATCCTCATTTAGACCAGGATAGCGCATGGCATCCAGTTGGTGTATCCAAAAAGTCTGCCTCTGATTAAGTCTTTTTAGCCTGTCCCCACCCCTCGGAAGAGGTTTTGATATGCTCGACGCCCTGTATGCGCAGCAGAGAATCATTTTTACCATGGTTATATTCATTGAAATGTCTCGCCATGGATAGTCAAAAATTGCCCACTCTGATAGCATACAGGTATTTATATTCTGCTAGCCTATCATGCGCCTTTTTGTGCGTCCGATATAAAAGAACCCTTCAGCGCAAGGACAAGTTAGGCGGTATATGACAAATGTAGAATTGCAATTAATGAAATCTCTCTGTCCGTATTCTCTCGTGGTTTTAGTATCCACAAAAGATTTGGGTAACATTTGGGTAAGATTTGTGTAACATTTGGGCAGTGAGGGCAGTTCATACATCTATAGGTGCCAATGGGTTTACGCAGCCAGGTTTCTCTCTTTTTCACCTGTAGGTGAGAGCGCATTAATTTATCTCCTAGGCTGGGTGCACTCTTTAAAGACACCATGGGTGGTTCTGGGAACACCTCACGTAGTTGCGCATCACTTTCAATAATGGACCAATTGTTCTTAATAATTTGCCTGATCCGCGTCGCTTGTGTACTATATGTCGTAACAAAAAAAGGACGGGACTGCTGGTGGCGATGATGATGTTTCTTTTTTGGTCAATAACGTGTTGCGTTGAAGGGAGCGCGCTTCACTGTATGCGTTTTGGATGGCTTTAGGGTGAATAGGCTCTATCACTGAATCTTTTCTCTCCATCAGCTCGGCCTGCTCGTGAAATCATTTTCGAAATCACAGATAGCCTACGCCTAATCTCTGGAATTGGCCGTGTGGAATATTTCTAATGAGATTCGGGGGATGGAATGAATCCGCTCTCAGAATGGTGTTCCGAGAGGTCGCCTTTCTGAATAAGGTGGTGTGCAGCTGTCCCTCCGCGTCTTTATATATCGTCAAATCCAAAAAGTGAATATTAGTTAATGAATATTCCAAGGAAGCCATTCAAAACGCATACAGTGAAGCGCGCTCCCTACAACGCAACACGTTTATTGACCAAAAACAAACATCATCGCCAGCAGCAGTCCCGTCCTTTTTTGTTACGACAGTTCATAGATGTATGAACTGCCCCCACTGTCCAAATGTTTACACAAGCCAAATCTTTTGTGGATACTAAAACCACGAATGAATATGGACAGAGAGATTTCATTAATTGCAATTCTACATTTGTCATATACCGCCTAACTTGTCCTTGCGCTGAAGGGTTATATCGGACGCACAAAAAGGCGCATGCGAGATAGGCTAGCAGAACATAAATATGGTATCAGAGTGGGCAATTTTGACTATCCTATGGCGAAACATATGAATACCATGGTAAAAATGATTCTCTGCTGCGCATACAGGGCGTCGATGCATATCAAACCTCTTCCGATGGGGTGGGACAGGCTAAAAAGACTTAGGCCTAATCAGAGGCAGACTTTTTTTTACACCAACTGGATGCCATGCGCTATCCTGGTCTAAATGAGGATATTGATTTTACTTGTTTTTTGTGATGTTTATTTGTACTTCTGGTCATTTTTTTCTGTGGCATCGCTTATTACCCCAGGCTATTTTTTTATCTTTGTTTTCTATGGTGTGCGCAAATGTGTGTAGTGTGTAATGGGTCACATGTGGTGATGTCACTATTTAAGGGAGGCGCGTCTTTTCAATGATGAAGACCTGTTGAGGTCGAAAGATGTCGGCTTTTTAATGTAACCCCAGCCCAGTACCATTAAAGGCTTTTTAATGTAACTTATCGTTGGGCACCCTTATTTTGGAGTGCCTGGATGAACTCTTCTCTCTACATGAACTGATCCCCGTATCCAAGAGCACCCAAAAACTTAAATGAACAGACTGAAGACTGCTTGAGCTTCCAGCCACCTGTGTGCCTTTCATTGCCAAAATAATGTTCTGACTTTTATCTAAATTATTTAGTTATATCCCTCACAACAGTGCAACAGCACATAGGCCTAATGGCGAGAGTTTTTCCCTCAGCACGTAATGAAAGCTAATCGGACGTCTAATGACAGGTGGTGCTGACGGACAGCGCACGAGGGAAAGAAGTTGCAAACTTGATCGTGTTCGGTTTCGTCAGTCCAGCGGAACACTTCTGGCTCTAGAAAATGAATCTGTATTGCAACAAATCTAGTTAGGCCTAGGTCTATATAGGCTATCCAAGATATTTAATTTAGATATTTAATTTAGTTTTCACCACCTCGTGAAGTGTTTAGACCTGGCCTATTTAATGTCGCTGTAAATTGGTGTAATGTAGCAGAAAGTGCGAGACATTCGTTGGACTCGTTGCACGCAACAAGTTGTGAAATTATTTCTTAACGTTTTTTAACCGCATCATTCCGCGACTCTCGAGCAGTTTGAGAAGAGAAGAAGAGAGAGAGAGGGCAGTGACTATACCATGTCACTGAGACTATGTGTGTGTGCTGCGCCTACTGAATCCAAGTGCAGAAAAACATATCCATATAGATTATTACATAATGCACCATGTTATTACATTTCCATCAAAAAAAAAGTTGCGGCCGCATTCCGTAATAAATTTCGCATTTTGTAATAATTTATTACAAGATGAGAAAAAAGTTATTACGAAATGCGTTCAAGAAATGTATTACGAAATGCGTAAATTATTACACAATGCGGCGATTGTCACCACATTATGTAATAATTTGTTACATTATTACATATGCACCGTTATTACATAATGCGGCGTTACAAGACAGACATGTAATGTGCAATCCTGAGTGCAAACGTCCTTCCCTCCACCACTACACTGAAGGGTGGGCCATTTTTGGATCTCCCAACATGACAATAATACACAACATACAGTCAAAGCAACGAAGGAGTGGCTCAATAAGAAGCATATTAAAGTCGTGAAGTGGCCTAGACAGTCTCCAAATATTAACCCTATAGTAATACTATGGAGAGAACTGAACGTCCCATTTGCCAAGCTACAGCCACAAACTATTAATGTTTTAGAGATAATGTGCAAAGAAAAATGGGCAAAAATATTTTCTACTATATGCACAAACATTGTCATCAACTAAAGGAAGCATCTGACCTCAGTGCTAGACAACTAGGGCTTTTCCACAAAGCACTTTATCTTCTTTAGCTAGAGGGGTCAAATACTTATTTGCCTAAATTAAATACAAATAAATTAAAATATATTATTTTAAGTTATTTTTTTGGAATTTTTTTTGATATTCAGTCTCTCCATGTTAGAATACATATTATCATTAAATGTATAGACTGATCATGTCTTTATTTAGTGGGCAAACCGGCAAAATCAGAAAGGATCAAATACATATTGGACTCACTGTATGTACTCATTTCTAATTTGAGAGAATCCAACACGTCTCAAAAGAGTTGGGACGGGGACAATAAATGGCAGCAAATATCGAGGAAGACTAAAAACAAAACAAAGACAACACTTAACAGTTAAATACATTAACCGATGAGATGATTTTATATAAAAAACAGTGTTAATTCCTATCTTGGACATGATTTCACCAGCTTAAATGGTGGGTGTATTCCTTGTCATGTTTTGCAATGTTTTCCTTTCTGTAGTGCTTACAGTGTGACAGGTCTTGACCAAAAAACCCACCATTTTATCACATGCTGGTCCTTATGATGGAGCCAAACTGTTAAAACATAGTAGAGAATGCAATTTGACCTTACTATGTGGCAGTAATCGAAGATCTCCCTTCAAAATATAATGCATGAGTGGCTTTTCATGCTGTTTAAAAACCCATTTATACCATTCAGCACTGTATTTAACTCTACAGATGAGTGAGAACATCTTAACCAATGCACTACTGCATCCGCATGCCATCATGGAGGCTGACTTTTGAAGCTAGCACTACACAAGTTGGATGGTCCATTTTCACTGTAGCACAGGATGTGCAATGCTCTATTATTGTCAAAAAGAATGGACTTCTACAACTTCTGCTGACTTCTGTAAGCAAAGGACAGTTTCCCATGTCTTCTGGGTCTATTTCAAGTGAGCTCAGGTGCTTAGGAGAATGTTAAACCCCTGTGTCATTTTCATGCATTAAGCATTCTTAATGGTCAATTTTCAATAGCTCTAGCACTCCAGAAATTAGAGTGAGAGACTACAGCCAGTATATATATGATGTCATGAACCTATACAATGATTTTATTAACAAAAATATGTCTTATATACACTCAATCGTGGTAAATCAAAGGGAATTCAAAAATGTATGTAATAACTATGGTAATCATTCCCTTTGCATCTTTAATTCTGAGTGACTCAGCCCTCTGCTTGATGATCTTATACCTGGACACCTATATTGTCCGTCAGTACAATTCATTTTGAAATGTTTCTTCTTTGTTGTTTTATCTTATTTGGATGTTTACTAAATTTCACTGATCCCCGTCCCAACTCTTTTGAGACGTGTTGGATTTATGAAATTTAGAAATGAGTACATATGTCCCCCAAAACAATATTTTTTCTCGGTTTTAACACTTAATATGTTGTCTTTTCACTATTCTCCATCTAATGAATAGATTGAATGTTTTGAAAATGATAGCATTTTGATTTTATTCACTGTTTACCAAACGTCCCAACTTCATCGGAGTTGGGGTTTGTGTACAACTGGCAAAGTGTCATTAATGACCACTCCTACAGCACATTCCTTGATGATTTCAGTCTGGAGAACATCACAACACCAAGGGCTTCATCACCACAGGAAAGTACAGCATCACTCTCTTCGATGAGTGAGGAGTCAGTCCATGAAGACATGCCTTTGGATGATTTTGAATTTTCACTGAGTGAAGAAGATACAGACACTATTTTTATCGATGAAGAGGATGAGGAGGTCAGTGTCTCCAGTGACCAAAAGAGCATTGTTTCGACTGAACATCTTTTGAAGTTCTTCAATGTGTGCCACTGGGAGAACTGTGGGAAGTGTTTAGTGCAACCACCTGAGGTTCGCAGAATTGGTTTCGGAATGAGAGTTGTTACAGAGTGCATTGATGGCCACACTTACAACTGGACTTCCCAACCCCTTTTGCGAGGTGTCATGGAATGCAATGTCTCCATCCCTACAGCTGTGTTTGTCACGGGAAATGAATGCACTCCATTCATGGAGGTCTGCGAGGCACTTCAGTTGGATAGCCTCTCAAAGAGGCAGTGGTTTAACATCCAGAAAGCCCATGTCATCCCAGTTGTCAATGAGACATGGTGTTTGCATAATGATGCAGTAATGAGCACAGTGAGCGAGGAGCCCTTGATGGTATCAGGAGATTCACGTTACGACAGCCCAGGTCACAATGCATCATACGGCACATACTCCCTCATTGACACCAAGTCTGGTGTAGTCGTGGCCCAGGAGACCGTAAATGTTGCTGAAGTCAAAAACAGCTACTGGCTTGAGGTGGAGGGCCTACATCGATGCCTTACCAAGCTCATTGAGCATGGCATTTCAATCTCAGTCTTGGCAACAGATTGCCACCCATCGGTTCAAAAAGTGATGCGGGAGGAGTATGGTGGCATCAAACACCAGTTTGACTTATGGCATATTGCAAAAAACCTGAAGAAGAGACTGCTGAAGTGCCAGGACGAGCAACTTCTTGAGTGGGCGAGGATGATTGCTAATCACTTATGGTACTGCGCCATGACATGCAACGGAAGTGCCACCAATCTGAAGGAGAAGTGGATATCTGTGCTGCACCACATCACCAACGTCCACTCCTGGACATCGGGGGAGACAATTAGAAGTTGTGACCAGCCACCGTACACTGCAGAAGATGAGAAGAAACGGCCATGGCTCAACCCCCGCTCAACTGCATTTGAACGCCTCCAGAGTGTAGTGTTGGACAAACTTCTGCTGAAAAAGCTTGAGCACGTCACAGAGGGCATTCATACAGGAAGACTTGAGTGCCTACACTCTGTTTACACAAAGTATGCAACAAAGCGGAAAAAGTATTTGAAAGACAGCTTTCAGGCTCGACTCCGTGTGGCAGCACTGGACCATAACAACAACGTGGTCCGGGAGGATGCGACTAAAAGTGATGGAGAAAAGCAAATGAAGCACTACTTCTCAAAGGCTGCAAATTGGCATGTGGTGGCTCCTGTGAAGGTGGTGAAAGACTACAGTTTCCGGAAGGAAATCGTGGCAGCAGCTCTGAGGAGATGTGAGGTGGTCTCTATCCGTCAAGTGCTGAGGGAATGTCCACAAGGGAAAATGATGACCATTGCTGAACACAGAGGGATTGAAAAACCAGACAAAGAAGTGTCTGTGTCAACACACCTCAGCAGATTTCCCAAAAACCTAAATCCAGAGGTGTAGAAGAGAGGATTGTAAAGAAGCGGAGTCCTGTTCAAGGTAGAACTACATGTTCAAATCCTTTGTATGTGTGTGTGTGTGTGTCTTTTTTAGAAGTGTATATAGTAACTTATGGCGTATAGACTTAGGGCGGAATTCTCCCACCCGCTTAAGTAAAAAAAAGCGCTTAACAGCGCCTCCGCGGTTACTCAAGTCTGTGATTAAGCGGGGTTTACGTGCGATTTTACCAGTTGCGCACTTTAGGTGGGGTCAGGCCAAAATCAGGGAGTTTCGCATGTAAATGAATCCTAAGCGTATTCTCCCGTGCACTTAAGCGCGTTTGCCTTTACGCGCATCAAAGGGCTGTAGTAAGGTCAAGCGCCACTATGAGGTAAAATGTAATATTGCATTTGATGCTCGCTTGGTTCGCATTTTGAACATGTTACACGGTAGGCTATGCTTTGTTGATGTTCCTTACCGTCAGCGTGAGTCCAAATCGAAATTCATTCACAGTTCCATATAAACATCCTACATTAATTGTGACAAAATATGACCTGCTGTCCAGAGCATGTTCTCATATCGGTGAACTTACAAACAAAAGCAGGCAATTAATTCATCAGTATGAGGATCATCATGTTGTCCCCACGGACGGTAAAACCAAAAACACCTCGTTGCACCATGCGCAAGTAAGTTGACAAGGCACGTCAGACTAAAGACCGCTGTTCCAGTCGTCCTAACAGCCAAAGTATGCCTATTCAAAAAACAACCTTCACCATTTTACTATGTTGTAGCCACGACGTTAAGTAGGCTAAATGTTTTTTTATTGCAACTCCTCCACTTTTGTGATTTATTGGCACTCGTGCATATGTGCAAGTAGCCTATTAAACTTTCTGAACTGATGCCCGACATACAAAACCACCACCTACTGAGGTAGGCTACAGGTTGTCCTATCTGTTTTTGTAAGGCAGAAAATATTTCCTGAATGTCATTACAGCTAAACGTAAAAGGGTAGGCCTACATATCAGAGCATGTCTTTGGCATTTCGCTTCTGGTCTCTATTACACCCCATCAGCTGCGCATTTAAGGCCTGGCCTGGCATGGCATGCCCATGTCCAATTAATTCCCATGTCTGCGACAGAATATAAAGTCTCCGTTTTTGATGACGATTGATTTCCTTTTTCATTCTTCGGCATGCATGTAGCCTAAGTGTAATATGCTGACGGACAGCTGAGATCCACATATTTCCAATGATATTAAAGTCACGTTGCTGTACAGAGAAGCGGAGAAGCACTTTTAAAAGTCAGCAAATACAATGTGTTTGTTACTGTGGGAATTAGCTGTGGGAATGATCAGCATTTTAAATCAGTTTTTGATGTCCGGAATTGTCCAGGCAACACGCCAAACTCCATTTTTAACAAAACGTTTCATCATGTTTATTATTTCAATCAACCTGTTGCGCACCATAACGCTCAGCGGAGTTCCCGCCAAAGGTACACATTGCGTTTCCATCTCAATATCTCACCTCCACTACTCGCCTTGTGTTCCTGAAAATGAGCTGAGGTTAGATTTTGAGATGCTTTTGCAAGAGGACATTTGGCACGTGGTTTTAAATTCAAAGTTAAAGTTCAGTGTTGGATCTCAATGGACTTCCGAGGTTTTCACATGGTTGATCTGAAAATCCATGCTCCATAGTTTCCTTGTAGCCACAACTGATGAACTTGGCGGAGACTCGTCCCCCCATTTAGCATATATCACGCCTATGTTGGGCTACGCACTGTTTTTTTTAGTTAAGCGCGAGGGGTGTGGCGACGTTCCAGAGGGGAGAATACGCGCAAGATAAGACTGCGTAAAATATGCGCGCGTATTCCGCCCTTAATTTACAAGTACAAGTAAGCAGGGCTTTGAACCGGTTCAAGGCACGAAAACGAAAACCGGGAACTTTTTTGTATTTTACAGGGAACAGAACGAAACCGGAAACGTTATTATTTTTTATGTCTGGAACGGGAACACTTATTTAAAATAATGGTAACCGGTTAATACCGGTTAATACCGTTCCTCAAACAAAACAAAAAATCATACAAAAGGGGAGAGTTTCCATTGCATCATTGTAAGACATTGTAGAGAAGCGTGTGTAAAGCGCACCGAGAATGTTCGACGTTATTGGGCATCCATGGCCGCTTCAAATATGCACAAACTCACAATGTCAGTCATAGCGCTCCCGTGACCCAAGCCAGCGTGGAGCGTGCATTTTCATCATTGAGGTTTAGTCTCTGCTTCTCCGCTTAGGTCGTCCCTGAATGTCAAAATTCTGGAGCATATTCTTTTCATCTGCTTGAATGAACAGTTTGGAATGTAGACTGACTCATTTGCACTTCCGTCTTTCTTGGTTAACGTCAGTTAGGCCTATGGGGAGTAATTAGCTGACAGGAACGAACTTAAAGGGACACTCCACCCATTTTGCATTAGGCTTTCCATTGCTAGACACCCAGTCATACTTTTGAATGGTCTTGCAAAAAATCTCTCAATTCCCCCTGAGACAGGAGAAATCCGCATTCATATCTTAACACTTCCTATGTCAATGATGTAAAAATGGTCATTTTGCATCATCGACATAGGAAGTGTAAGAGAGGTGGATTTTCTGTTGAGACTACAAGCCTTTTCCCCACCTTTTTCAACCCCGCCCATAGGGGGTTGGACCTAATGCTCTAACAGACCTATCACAGATCAGTGTTCCCAGTGCTTTGAAATCACTGGCATTGAGGCTCCAGTAAGCAGTGTTGCCAGATTGGGCTGTTTCCCGCCCAATTGGGCTGCTTGGGATGGCCGTGTGCGGGTAAAAATGGCATTTTACACGAAAACTCGCCCAATCTTTCCCATAGACATCAATAGAATTGGGCGGGATTTAGTGGTTCCAGGCGGGTTTTGAACATTTTTTGGCCTCATCTGGCAACACTGCCAGTAAGTCCTGGCATAGCTGGAAAGGAGAGTGCTGGAGCACACTGTAGCTTTAGTTTTCAAGACTTTATTTTGTGCACACACACACCTGACAAACGTTTTGGTGTTGCTACACCTTCTTCAGAGTCAAATGATAGCAAGAGAGAGACACACATTTCAAGACTTGACATTCACAGGTTATGCCACTTGGTTTGGCTAAATTGGTCTCATCTCATTGCAGGTAATTGACCCCACCCCCCAACACCAGGACAAGATTGCAGACAATTAGACAGAGAGGCTTCGTAGAAAGGCATTTTGCATTCACATACTCTAAATTCAGTGGAGCTCAGGCATAAATGAGGAACACAATATGTCTTGCTCTCTGTAACAAAATTGTTCCAGCATCGCGGCTGTGGTCTTGTAATAATTGTAGCTGTGGTTTTCTTGACAATGTTCTTTGTGTATTGTTTTTTTCACTTTTTTATTTTGTTTTGGGAAGTTGGCAAGCTGTCTAATTGTCTACAATCTTGTCCTGGTGTTGGGGGGTGGGGTCAATTACCTGCAATGAGATCAGACCAATTTAGTCAAACCAAGTAGGATCACCTGTGAATGTCAAGTCTTGAAATGTGTGTCTCTCTCTTGCTATCATTTGACTCTGAAGAAGGTGTAGCAAACACAGAAAACTTTGGTCGCGTCCAGTGATGTCTGTCCCACTGTGATGCACCTGCAAGCAGGGTTGCCAGATGAGGATGATTTCCAGCCCAAAAAAATGGTCAAAACCAGCCTAGAAGCTCAAAATCCTGCCCGATTCTATTGATTTTCTATGGCTAAAATTGGGCGGGTTTTTCTGCTAAATGCCATTTTTGCCCGCACAAGACCATCCTAAGCAGCCCAATTGGGCGGGAAAACAGCCCAATCTGGCAATACTGCCTGCAAGCTGAGGGAGGGATGATGCATAGAGTCCCAAATAACTGGTGGGGCCTGTGGAACTTGAGCATTGCAGTGCATTATGGGGATTGTTGTCACAAATCCACAAGCACTAAAAAGTCATTTTCTGCCTTTTCTTGGCCAAGAAGGCACCAAATTAGAAATGTATGTTACTATTCTACTATAAATATGAACCACTTTCAGTAACATATTCATGTCTCCACCGCTGGAATGCCCCTTTAACCGTTCCGGGAACAGTATTTTTTTGTTTTAACCGGTTCGGGAACGTCAATTTATTGGTGGAACTTATAACCGGAAACGTTATAATTCCGTTTCTGTTCGGAACGGAACTTTTGGAAAAAAAAAATGGTTCAAAGCCCTGCAAGTAAGACCAGTGTTTGAATATTTTCTCTCTCTCTCTCTCTCTCTCTCTCTTTTAGACCAGAGGAGACTGCCCCCACACACAGCCTATTCTTGTCCTTCATCTAGTGAGTGACCGTTACCCTCACTTTACCAATACTGAAAACATTAATTGTGTTTATTCCCCAACACCGCACTGCAACGCCCAGCCCAGCACTGCAACGCCCAGCCCAGACCAGCCCAGCGTAGCCCAGCCCAGACCAGCGTAGCCCAGCCCAGTCCAACACCGCACTGCAACGCCCAAGCCAAGCACTGCAATACCCAGCCCCGCGTAGACCAGCCCAGCCCAGCCTTGACGTGATCCCCACATATCTGCTAAAAAACATACTTGGTTGCTTAGCAGCACCTTTACTGCAAATTGTTAACACCTCTATGCTTACAGGCATTTTTCCAAGCTCATTCAAAACAGCCATGGTAAAGCCACTCCTAAAAAAGACAAGTTTAGATCAGAATTATTTTAAACAACTACAGACCTATATCAAACTTCCCCTTTATAAGCAAGGTACTAGAAAAAGTTGTATTTAAACAGATTAATCAACATCTGGCTGGGAATGATATCTTGGAAAAATTCCAATCAGGCTTTAGAGCCAACCATAGCACTGAAACAGCACTAACCAAAATAATAAGTGATCTTAGGCTCAGCACTGCCGCTAACAAAGTTTCAGCACTTATTCGGCGAGTACATTTAGGGTTTAACCCCAAAAAAATTGATACAAAAGGTTTTTTTATGGATTCTATTACTATTGGACCTGCTAAATGACATACTAAAAATCTAGTAAAATCTGACTTTGGGAAATTAGTTTTTTCAACATAGCTGCCATAGGCTTATTATAAGGGTCAAGAGACACTCCAGGTGAATAGGCCAAAAAATGTAGCTTGCCGATATCACCATGAAACTTAATCCGGTGATTACTCACATATTTGTGAGGAAAAAATGTATTGCAAGTTTTCTGAAATGTTATGTTTTAATATGGTAATTGGACTATATCTAATTAAATATGCATTAAATTTCAAATTGCAAAAACTCAAAATCTGAAAAAGCCAAGCTCAAAATTACTCTTTTATTTTGTTTCTAGTAAGCCAGAAGATATATTCAGAAGAGATTATTGACATCTCTTTTTGTTTTGTAGTAAATCTAAAAATCTTTGTGCAGACTCATCAGCTAGCATTTTTTTTTTTTCAAAACATGATTATTTAACATCTCTCTTAGATAAATAATTGAGTTTTATGTTTCTCAAGTTCTTCCAGACATTCTTTGAGTCTGGTGGTATCATAGCATGTATCAAGGACAAGGTCAGCTGTCCTCAAATCATAGCCTCTCCACTGAGGTGTCCTAAGGGCTGGTGCTGGGACTCCTATTTGCCATGTACACCACATCACTGGGCCATGTTATCTGTTCTCACAGCTTCTCATACTACTGTTACACCGATGAAGCACAGTTACTTTGTGCCAGATGACTCCACGGTCACACACATTTCCGCTTGCCTCTCTGAACTATCCACAAGTATGAAGGAATGCAACCTTCAGTTGAGCCTCACCCAAATGCACTGCTGGTGATCCCAGCCAAAGATTTAGGCTGCAATGATATAGAACTCAATATGGATTCTGCTACTGTTGCCTCAAGTAAGACCACAAGAAATCTAAGTGTCGTTGTTGATGACCATCTATCATTCTCTGACCACATAGCCTCAGTTTCCCAGTCATGTCCTCTTTTTCATGCCCTAATTGAATACAAGGCCCTGACCCTTGCCTATGAAGCTACAACAGGCCCTACTCTGGCCTACCCGAAAGCTATGCTAAAGCCCTATGTCCTTTCAGGACATTGTCTGTCTCCAGTACCAACCGTTTCACCCTGCCCTCTACTTACACATGTAGTGGCTCCTGTCTATTCAGTTCAGCTGCTGAAAGACCCAAAATACCTAGTGACACCATGATTCATCACTGATGATGTGCCCTGACAAACAACACATGGATATTACCATAGCAGTAGTGTCTTTATCCACCCAAACAGCACTCAAAACAAACAGATCCTGAAAACATGTTACTTCATGCCAATGTAATTATCATGTAGTAACCTTTATTTTAAAAAACTTTGATCTTGAAAATGACACCTTTCCTGAAGTTAGATTTTCTTAGATTTTTAGTATGTTAGTAAGGACAGCTGGATGTATTGAAATCAGCTGAAAAACCTTTTGTATCAATTTTTTGGGGGTTTGGTGCATTTTGGCCATAGCTGTACTCGACTATATACAAATACAATTATTATTATTATTATTATTATTGTTTTTAGTAACTTGTGCTGATGAAAAAAGAAATTACAAATATGTGAAATACTTAATGTAAATATTATACTAATACATGTAAACTGTTTAAACAACTAATTGTTTGGTTGGCAATGAATAAAGTACACAGCAGAATTATTCATAGCGTGTATATATACCATTTTTTATTTCCTAAATCACATGTTATAAAATTCAAAGCCACAGTATTGTGGGGAGGGATAAACAGCCCGGATGGCACCGACTACACAGGCTGGTAGTGGAATCCTGTTCCTCCTCCCCAGGTGACCCCTGGACCATAGGCTGAACTGCCTAAAAGCCGTAAGCCTGTAAAGACTGGCAGAAAGAAAGTACATCACTGTCTAGTAGAAACTTTGTATCTCCACTATTTAGTTATTTAATTCATTCTCTATTCATCATGAAATATAAATCAGTAGCCTACCCTACTGGGCCTACTGGTGAGTCTCCATGTCTATAGCCCGTAGGCTATGATAAACTTTGTTATAACCAAGTTTAATGTTGAAATTATGTATTTTGAAAAAAAGTGATTTATAAATGAATTAATAAAAAACAATGAATAGTGGAGATACCACATTACTGCTGGACAGAGACGACATCAGCATCATCTCATGACTATTTATATTGTTACGGGAGGGGACTAGACAATGCAGACTGTCATTTGTAAGAGGGGTGGGTGTGTCAACAAGCACTGAGGCCAGTGGCTTCGGTTCTTGTTGACACACCCACCCCTCTTACAAAACAGTGCGTTGTGAACTGTCTTTTTAGACGAGGTGGCTTCTGCAGTTCCTCAACTACCGGTATGCCAAGAGTGGATATATATATCGCTGGCCTTGCCATGCCATGAGTTTACCCACAAAGGCCAAGGGTGAAAGTAGTAGCCTATTCATGTCTTACAGGTGCTACCCACCCTCCCCCCCTCTCTTTACTGTGTAACACTCGACTAATGTAAACATTTTGGTTTGCCTTTAAAAGACGCCATTTTCCCTAAGGTACCATATTAAGCTCACCATTCTCATCAAGATATGACATACAGCAGGGGTAATCAATTTCTTTTTTTTTAAATTGAGCCCAGTGTGTGTGTGTGTGTGTGTGTGTGTGTGTGTGCGCGTATGGGGGGTGGGGCTACACATGTGAGACAGGATGATGAGTTAACAGCACAGCTCAGCAGGCAGCCCTGTCTCAGCTGGTCCATGATGTTCACTTCATCCCATTATCTGTGAACCAAAAGCTGAGCATTGACAGTGTCATAACTGTGAACCCACCAATGAGCACATGCATGGTGCAGCACTAGGCTATAGTCTGCTGTAGGCTACGTGCCAAAAGTATTTAGTCTAGTAGACACTTGTCCATATGGGCTAAGAGATGGGGACAAAGTAGGCCTAGTTAGTTGGAATAAATTCCTGTAAAGTAATGATGAATTTCCTGAATTTCCCCCTGGGGATCAATAAAGTTACTCTACTAGGCTACTCTACTCTACTCTACTCTACTATTGTTGAAGCTGATATCGGCATTGTCGCTTTCCCCCTCACATTCTCCCCGCAATGGCCCATCACCAACCATTTTACTGCGTCACAGTCCAAGTTAACTAGAACTTCGTTTGCACAGTCATTAATCCACGTCTTGTTAATTATATTAGGCTACTAGACTATTCGCCAGCACGCTGTCAATTAAACATGGCGTTAGCGCTGCAGAATGTCAGTTATGGCAACGAGGCAACCTTGTTCTTCGCTTCTACAGTGTAGGAAGAAGGAAGGTGTGTAATACCCTATCCAACATTTCGCTCTCATTTTCCCGAACGAATATGCGCCTCGCGCCATGCTCTCGTCTCCCTGTTCTCCCCAATCGCCCTCTCCTCCCCCACAAAGGCACTTGTATGCTGTTCATGCCTCTTCAAAAGGAAGTTCACCGTCCAGGTCATAGATTGTAGCCAAACAAAGTTCTGCTTCTATGTTTCCTAATTTTTGTTAATTTGGAAAACAGGGTTACATCCCAGTTCTCCAGTGCTGCGTCGTGTAGCTCTAACGTGTCATTTCCAAGCAGCGGTAATTGCGACTCCAAACTCCCCCAACATACCAAACAAAGCATGTAGTTCGAACTGTGAAACATAACATAAAGCGGTGTCGACAGATACAAGGTTCGCGCGCGCAAGGATTGGGCTGGGAGCAGCACGCGAGAGGGAATATGCTATTTATCCACAGGAGCCGACCCATGCCCATGTCTTGCGCTGCTCAGCAGTAGCTTGCAACCTCTACCTCGCATTACATTTAAACTTCACGATAGGCTGCATTAAAGATTGCGTTTCAACTGATGTGGCTGACATGATAGTGTGTCAAGGCTGAGTTTTAAAACTTCCAAGGAACAGGTATGGCATTATCTTACCATTTGACACATGGGACACTGCTACTCTGTTTTCAGCTGGCTGAGGCGGTATTCCAGGAATCAAAGATAGCCCTGGTGTCCTTACAAATGTTTCGATTCAAGTCATCGAACAACAAGCAGTGAGGTTCGGGGCGCATAACTTGTTTATAGCCCTCAAGCGCAAGCTTCGCGGGAAGCAATGTTGCTTGCGCTTAGTTTCTTCAAAGTTTTTCCAATAGCAAGTATTCCTCATCTCGCGCCTTGACCAATTATTTGACAATTTTGGTCGTTTGACTTGTCTCTTTGCAAGACTGTCATGAATAGGTATAGGCTAAATTATTTCCCTTTGGAACCATTCACCCAGCATCTAAAGTAGGCAACCGGTGGAGCTCTTTTGATGGATGCAAGACCAAGTGTTCTCTGCTCGCCTATTTTCGATTGCATGCTGGAAGACTAAGACATGTATAAACGTGTCTTTTTGTATTGATTCCAACACTCAACCGATGGTGGCTGGTCAATGCAAAGAATGTTACCGAGAGGTTATCTTTCTAGACTGAGAAGCGCGAGCATAACATGCATTTTCAGCGCGTGGAGTTGTGGTCGTGAAATAGCCCTGGGATATCAAGCCATAGCCTACGGACACATCCTGGGTTGGGGGAAACTTAAAAGCAGGCCATATTCGTAACGTTTACCTCGCCACATATCATAACGTGTTTTTTTCCGCGATGGTGGAAATTATTCGCAAGGCTGCACTCACTTTGAAGTGACTGACTCGCAAGCATAGTGTGTGGGAGCGGAACATACTGTAACAGCCTTCGGGGGCTGAAGGCAAGCGCATTCATAAAGGACAGGGAAAGCAAAACGGATAGGCGTCCTCTTTTATAAAACAACAATAGATTAAGTCCTGTGGTTCGGTTATGTCAGCAGTGTGTGCTTTTTTATTTCAACTGCTTAAATAGCCTAATGTTCAACAATCAATGTCCATCACCATTTAGCTAAAATATTTCTAACAGCTTGGTTCTCACTGAATTTATGTCGTAAGCGAGGGGCGAGAGAGCGAGAGCTTCACGTGTGTAGCCTACAGACGCGTGTTGCACATCACAGCGCCCCACCACACACACTTCCTACAACATTGATAGAAAATATTTGTTGATCACAGTGCAAACTTCCATAGCCTACCCTATTAAGAATGCAAAATGAGTTGGGGCTGAGAGGGAGATAAATTAACTTCCGCGATGGTTTAAAATGTAGGCTATGTTTGCTCTGGAGACTCGCAAATGGTATTTCACTGTTGCCGCTGGTCGCCTCGTCCAGGCCAGCCGCGTCCGGCCGCATCTGGCTGCCAATGGCATAGCACCGCTTAGGACAATGACGTGATTCAAACAAAGAATGTGGGCGGGCTGTTGCATTCTGAAAACAAGGGTTGGACGTGGACTTTTTTTTTGACCCAACATGGCAAGTCACGCCAAGTCATTGAAAGTTACAACTGTCAAGTCCAAGTCGAGTCCCGAGTCAAAGGCGTGCAAGTCGAGTCGAGTCGCAAGTCCTTTCTGTTCTTGAAATTTCAAGTCGCAAGTCTTCACACCGCTGACTCGAGTCAGACTCGAGTCCAAGTCACTGGACTCGAGTCCACATGTCTGGGATGTTGTGTACTGAACATGCTGGAAATTCCCCCTTGTGTCAAGGCCTGGTTTGCCATTGGGGAATACCACTTGGTATTGGGGGCCTCGCTACACCTCTGTGGGCTCCGCCTGCACATCGGTTACACCCAGACGGGTGGTTTCCGTGCCCTAGGTTCCCTCCACTGCGTGCTCTCCGTGGTATTGGATGTCCGGACGCTGCCTTTGTGCGCCTGCCTAGCCTCTCTTTTTTGGGTTCGGAACGAAGACCCTGGGCCCTTGGGCGACTGTTGCATCCAGGGCTGCGCGTTGGGTGAGCATGACGCTTATCACTGCTGATGGATGCTGCCTCTTCGCCTTCAACAGCTCTGGGCATCGGCAGGAGAATGGTCTGTGCCCCGGCCAAGCTTTTGTTTGCGCATTCTAGGTAAAGGCAACTCAATCTGGAGTTTTTCAATACCCATAGTGGGATGTCGAGTGTTTCGACAGAAAGAGAACTATAGGTTACCGAGGGTAACTCTGGTTCTCTGAGGGAGATGAACGAGACATCTCACTAGATTGCTACACTCACCCACAAGCTCAAAGGTTAGTTGCCTCAGATTGAAGCTCAGAGCCCAGCGCACCTGGGCTTTGTCCCCGAGGGGGCGGGATCCCCAGCTGTGCAGCTCATTGGCCTGACGGCATGATTGAAAGCAAGTTTTGGCAAATGGTCGCGGGCGTTACCCATAGTGAGATGTCTGGTTCATATGCCTCAGAGAGCCGGGGTTACCCTCGGTAGCCTATAGTTATGTGCCTTTTTGCTTGATTGTGTTTCCTTCTATGATGAAATCAATGGAAATGATCAATGAAGTGAATGTTAACATTGATTTGGGCAACATCTGCTAGATTAATTGCAATTAATGAAGTTCTAGTGTCTTCTTTGATGGCCATCTTTAAAAATGGCTACCATACATTTTCAAGTTGCAAATGAGTGGATTTGATTATAGGCCTATTGCTCTTAAGCACAAACACACAAAATTACATACTTGTATCTTTTTTTTTTTGCTCACCTCTGGGCTAAATTCAGCCTTTTTGTGGCCATATTATAAAATGGCTTCCATTTCAAGTGGCGAGTCAGGAAAATTTGATTGTATTGTTTTTTTGCACATTCATGCCAAAATTGATGCTTGTATAATAACTTGCTTGATCAATCCTGTGCAACAAATCCATTTCTATGGTATTTTTTGGTGGCCATCTTGGAAAATCGCCATCATTTAAACTGGGAAATTATTAGAATGTATTGTGTTGGTCTTAAGCACATAACTGCCAAATTTCTTGGTTGTGCTTGTATCATAATTTCCTTTCTCAATTCTGTGCAACAAATCCATTTTTAGAGTTTTTCATGGTGGCCATTTTGGAGAATGGCCACCATTGCAAATGGCAAATCAGACAGATTTGATCGTATTGGTCTTAAGCACATACATGTTGAATTTCATACTTGTATCATATTTTTCTAGGTCAAATTTATGCAATAAATCACTTTCTGGGGTCTTTTTTGGCGGCCATCTTGGACAATGACCACCATTTCAAGTGGCCAATCAGGTAGATTTGACCGTATTGGTCTTAAGCACATACACGTTGAATTTCATGCATGTATCATCATTTTCTAGGTCAGTTCTATGCAATAAATCTATTTCTGTGGTCCTTTTTGGCGGCCATCTTAGAAAATGGCTGCCATTTGAAGTGGCCAATCAGGTAGATTTGATCGTATTGGTCTTGAGCACATATATGTTGAATTTCATACTTGTATCATAATTTTCTAGGTCAATTCTATGCAATAAATCCATTTCTGGGGTCTTTTTTGGCGGCCATCTTGGAAAATGGCCGCCATTTCAAGTGGCCAATCGGGTAGATTTGATCGTATGGGTCTTGAGCACATACTTGCCGAATTTCATGCTTGTATCATAATTTGCACGATTTTTCCTGTAGCCACTGGCCTAGTGTCAGATGGTTAAGTGTCAACACCTGGCAGCAAACACTCTCCAGTTGTGTGTCCATTTGGACGCAAGCCCCACACATACACCACTGTGTACTTCCTTGCCGATCTTCATCATTATTAGCCCATGTCTCGTCTTCATCATTGTCTGACTGAAAAGTAGCCACTATAGGCTCTTCCCTGACAGGCTCAAACGCATAGGCTACAGGGTGATAATAATGATCAGTTGGCCGATCGCGTTCGTCCTCTGCCTCTTCTCTAGTATCCATTTGGCTAGGCTGTTTGTTTATCTACCTTGAGAATGACTACCATTCGGGTGACGTCACATTAACAATGGCGGCGCACCAGTTGAAAACACATACGTTTCTACAAATTGTTTATGCTTTATTCTTAATAACGTATTTTTTAATAACGGAGTTTTTGTAATTCCTTTATTTGACATTTTGGTTCATAGATTATTTTGCCATATATATCAGATCACTGCTTCATTTCCACTTAAAACCAGCCATTGCATGATGCTGAGGGCGTTTTGAAACTATGTGCTTTACTTAGCAACCGTCTGTGATTATGGGAAGCCAAATAGTTAGGAAGATAAATAGCTTTGTCTCTGGTCTGAGAAATCGCTAGTTAGCATGCTAGTTAGCGAACTAGGCTAAGCAATGTTGTTCTCTACAACTATTAGTGGCTGTTACTCACCACTCAAACACCCACCTGCATGTATAGATGGCATAACTGCTTAGGTGGACAAGTACTGTTAAGTTAGACTGGCGCAGTGAGTTAAATTACAATGTGTGAAATTCAACACATGCAATTTGCAGCTGCCCTAGTTTCCTATCCATGCACTGTTTCCAGTCAAAAATGGCTGTCATATAACAGAATCATAAGCAATACATTATAAAACTATTTTTTATTTACATGGATATGTTTTCATGCCAAGTGATGAAGTATTACTTTACAGACCAGAGCATATGCATGTTATTAAATTCAAAAGCTCTTCAGCACAGCATTTTTCCCAACTCTCTGTCCCTCCCGAGTTACAACACAAATGCAGCACTACTACCTCCAGTGCTGAATAGAAATTAGTCTGGAATCATGCACAAATAATAGACAGCATAAATGTGTAGCTTTGTTATAGGCCTACTGCCATGCTTTGTGATGTAGTCTAGTGTAGACATGCCATCATTGCAGTTCAACACGGAACGCATTCTTTCACTACCACATGCGGAACGATTTCGCATTTCAAGGGACTGGCACTACATTTCTGTCCGCTCATCATTAGCCTCAAGCCACTTCTCGGAAAGTTTTGTTTTTTAAATCTCTGACTCAATTTGCTTTGCTGTTGACGAAACTCCAAAGAAACGGATTAGGCTTCTGTTGTCTGTTTCTTTTTGGACATGTTTGACCATTCACCAACATCAACAGTCTGGTGAGATAGTCAGTACGCAAGTGCGCTGTAGTGACCGAGGTGGCAGTGCGCATTGCTAATTTATGCCAAATTCCCATACAGTACAATTCAAACACATTGATTACCCCCCCCCCCCCCCTTCTGGTTTTTGCAAGTGTTTTTGGAAATTATCGTTATCGTTAAAATTCTAAAACTTATCGAGATATTTTTTTTTTTTGCCCATATCGCCCACCCCTAGTCATTCCCGTAATTTACGAGATCGGTGCTCTTCTCGGGCCATGTGTCATGATGAGATACATGATGATACATGACGATACATCATGATGAGATGATGAGATTTTGAAGCTATTGATGGCACTGTAATCCTGACAGGAATAGTCTATGACAGTGGTTCTTAACCTTTTTCCCCCAGTGCACCCCTTAGCTGTGCACAAGACAAGCCGCGCACCCCAAACCTACCCACATAGGCCTACACCCGGAAATACTTAAGACAGTAATTACAAACAATGATGAATCCTTTATATTCCTTTATTCAAGTATTCTCATTTTTTCTCATTAAGGCTAAACAATGCAGAAAACCAATATTTCCTTCAGTTAACAAGATTATGATAACATAATTCTAATATAATTAAAATAATAGGTCTATCAACAACTGGAATGCTGATGAAATTGAAAAATAAGGAATTATGATAATTATTGACAGATAAAACAGTACTGCATTATATTTTGAACTTTCTTCAGTCATAAACTGATTAACAACTTGGACTTGGAACTTAAACAGGTTCTGCTGAAACTGATTATTCCTAAATTCTTAACTTGCTTTTTCCCCCAGTCATAACCTAATGACCACCCTGGGCTTGCATGTTTTTGGCCAGGGATGTGATGTCAGGTGTAATACTTGTGACAGCCAATCTAAAGTCCTGGTGGATATTTGTACCCCATCTCACGTAGATATTTTTGGGACACAGAATCAGCTTGAAGATCGCAAAGCTCATCCTCACAGCCGAGGTATTCCACATCTCCATCTGACGTCTGCGAAGCGGCTATTGATCTCTTCTCGGAGCATGGTCATGTGCCTGGTGAACTCGGTGCGTAAAGACGCACGCACAGTCCCGGCAGACTGCTTCTGCAACAGTGGGAAGTGCTGCAATTCCCCACTTGACATTTTTTCCACTCTGTAATTTAGTTTGCGCACATAAGCATCCAGGGCGTCTTTGCAATGCACGATGTTGGATTCGGGCCCTTGCATTCGCTTGTTCGTCTCGTTGTAAAGCGAGAACATGTCCGCCAGGTATGCCGTTTTGATCCAAAACTCCGCTGTCAACTGTTCACAGAGTCGGCGATTGTGATCTTTCAGGAGATTCCTCTCTCGTACTACCCAGTGTGACAGAGCCTGCTGTCCGACCTGGCGTGTCACAGGTTTCCCATCCTCCACAAAGCGCACGTACACAATCTCGCCTTCCTGGTTGGATATATCCGTGTCTCCGTCAATCAGGATGGAGAGGTACGATGCATCTTGTAGCTGGGCAGCCAGAGCATCTCGGAAGCTGTCAGCTATCTGGCCAACCATCTCAGCGCACCTTACATCGTTGTCGAGCCCGTTTTTACGGTGTAAAGCAATCAATGCAGGGAATTTTGTGAATGCCAGTTCTTCTTTGGCAATCGTGTACGCTATCTTTAGTTGCCGCAGCGAGTCTTCATTTGCTACTTTGTGCTGTCTGGCAACAACAGCTGGGATTGGCATGGCAGTGGCACTAGCACTGTTGGGCTGTGTAAAATTCTTGACAGCGACCATGCCTACCGGACTCCCCGTGTTTCACCACAGCATCTCGCTTCAGGTTTGGGTTCCCGGTAACGAATAGCGTGGAGCCGAACATCGCCGACGCGGCTGCCTTGCAGCCATCATATTCCAGCCACTGGAAGTCACTTAGTCACTTGGGGTTGAATACGTATGCTTTACCAGCAGCATCTCCGGTCGTTTTGGTTTTTTTCACAGGACTTACGTCCTCCTCTGTTCTCTTGGTTCTTTTCTCTTCCATCGCTATTAAAAAACGTTGTTATTCTTTGCATCTTGGATTTCTCACATAAGCTATGTCCGAAGTTTTCGTTATCTCTCAGTTGGGGTCTGATTCAGGGTTCCCGCGGGGGGTTAAAAACGTTGCAAGGTATTTAATGAAGACGTGCACAGTAAAGCGTATTATCCGTCATCTCATATGGTAGTATTTTTTCTGGACACCATACAACTGGTTATATTGTTGAATTAGCATGCAGCCCGTAATCTTCATAAATTGTTGGGGAATTCATTTTTATGTAGCTGCAAGGACCCGGCGAGTTAGTTCTATAGCATTCTAAATATTTGTACAACACATGGAGAATGGGAACGTGTGCAAGTTTTTAGATGGGACGAGGGGAACCCATAGAAAGATTAGCAGAAAATGGAAATATCACTGGGAATATTTCTTTATTCTAGCAGTAACCTAGCTACAGTCTGTAGAAATGACAGCATACCAGAGCCACCTTGTAACTGAAATTATTTTTATTCAGAGAACATAAGTCAAACTACAAAACGAGAGTAAAAATGCTGCAATGTTATGTCCCTTTAAAAAGCACAGACATCGCCGAACATTAACAACAAGGTAACGTGTTTTACTCGCAGCCTCTGGCTACGTTGTGCCGTAGGGAGCAGGCACAACAAACACAACAATGCGCACAACACTGACAGCGGGCACACTTGGAACAGATCCCTACACTCGACCTAGGTAGATAATCAAGCGCAGGAATTATACTTTGGAGTAGAGGTGTGTCGTTCATGAACAAGCGCCGGTTCTTTTGAATGGCTCGCTGAAGTGAACGATGGGAACCGGATCACAGCTGGGGGAGCCACTCGACCGTTATTTCATTCATTTTAAGCACGTGACCTCGACCAGAGTAATTAAATTTGGGAAAAAACACAATTGTTTGCCTCAAAGAGAGGCAAAAACGGTCTTTAGAAGCAGGAGAATAATCAGTTGTTTTTTGGACAAAATTACCTTGAGGTGGAGTCAAAATATTACATTCTTAATGTAACCGAGTGGAGGTTCACTGACCATCTGATTAAATATATTCTATAGTGACTACGCCAGTCTCGTTAGGGCGAGACAACCCAGGTGTTATACAATCAACTTCCCCGACAGGTTCTAGATGATCAATGAGGACACAGCTGTTGACACATATACTTTTCTTTATTTTCTATTTTCTTTTCTCAATCAATGCTTTAAATGCGCACTTTCAAAAGGACAGGTGTGGATTGATAACGCAGTTTCACAAACTGTAAGAGCAGTTTACATCACAGGCTGCATAGTTGAATTAGGTAGACATCAGTGTCAGGCTGAGACAGCCAATATATTATGAAAAAGACGCACTCCGCTACATTGTGAAAGATAAGTACAGCAAATCAAAAGTAACACAAATCAAACCCAAAGATGAAAAGGTGACTTTAAATACACAGCAAACCAATATAAAAAGGTACCACGGCACACAAACGTATTCACAATGTAACCGTGCGTAAAGTTAGCCAATCAGAGGCCACTAATGTTCCACCAGGGAAGTTACCATGTCAACCAGCACGACCACTTTCACAAACCCTACAACCTGCCTTACCGAAGAGCTCGCATCACATTGGATTATAAAAACAAACAAAAACACATGGGAAAAACGGTGGTGTCCCCCACCCCCAATGGAATAGCCTACCCCACGACGCGCTGTTGAACGCGTCTCCGACCTAGAGATGACAAGGGGCAGCATTAAGAGGGATCTACCACACCGTTACTTAACAGCGTTACATTAAAACTATTAGATACTTGCCAGCTTACCTGAGGGCGCAACAGAGCGGGTTTAGGGATTCCGGCACGTATCCCCGTTGTAGCCAGATCCAACGGGATACTAAGACAAAGGAGCACCAATTAACATTCAGAGTAAAATGAAATGCTGACTGACAAAGTTACGCACACGTCAACAAGGAGAGCCTACCTCTACCCAGGCCTACAGATCAGGTGTAAACGACGGTCAGGGGGTTCTCACACCACCCCCCAGCAGCAACCCCGTAACGACAGGTAGCACTAGCGAGCCCAGGTGAGTCCAGACCTGGCGTCTCGCTTTTAAAACTATTTACGGAAATGTATACTCTTAATGACCTGCCCTCGTCCAATTGTACTTCCGCTGGGTCCCAGTGCCCGCCCTGCTGGCCCACAGGCAAGTAATGTCAATTTTGGGTAAAACTTTCTCTCTATGGAACAGGTGACAGGTCCAACCTGTCACATTAACACTGAATAAATAATTCAAAAAAGAGCCAAAAGAGCCAGTTTTTCGAACGGCTCTTTGAAAGGAACGAGCCACTAAGATCCGGATCCCGAAAAAGAGCCATAAATCCCATCTCTACTTTGGAGTTAAGTGTTTGATATATTTTAGAATGTCAAACTCGTCGCGTCTGTGTAGTGTTTCCTAAATTGCTAAGAAAAAAAAAAAAAAAAAAAAGGTCAGGGGTGAAATAGGTGCGGCGTGACGTGGTGGCACGGAGCGGCGTGTGTGCTGCAGGGGTGCGCGCGCATGTGTGGTGTGCAGTGGCGTTTTTGGGGGATAGTGTTGTATAAGAGTCATACTAGGGGGGTCTGGGGGCATGGTCTCCCATGGGAGAAAATTTAGCTAAAACCGTCTTTAAATTATGAATTTTGAGCATACTATAGCGACCCAGGGACAGTGAACATAAGAAGAACTGCAAACCATATTCGTTACTTCATGACTGTCATGCTGTCATGTCTGATGAGGGGGGCAGATAGGCAGACAGACAGACAGACAGATAGATAGAATGGGTTTTGGTTCTCAGCCTTTTAATAAAATAAATTCCCCCTTGACCTCATCAAAACCCTGCCAATGCAGACTAATGCCTCCCAATGGCAACTAAGCACCCCCCAATGTCCCCTCAACGCTTCCCAGATAGCAAGCTGACATTGAATAGATATTGATTTTCCATCTGAATCATCAGAATGGTCGACATTGAAATATTGATGCAAAATAGATGTTGAATCACCATTGTTAAACCGATGTAACCCGACCTAAAATAAAGTTGACAGCAATGATATTGAAACAACATTGATTCATGGTCGTCCTTATTATGATTGATGTATCATTGATATTTGGTTTACCGGGTGATAACAGTCATGTTGAAAAGTCATTGATTTTGTGTTGATCGGGTAATCACGTATGATCGAAAGGCCATCGATATATAGTTTACCGGGAAAGATTGAAGTTATCGGTCGTTGCTGAACGGGACGAGACAAAGAGTGGCGCACGCTCGGATCCAGGAACAATGACAGGTAAGCAGACTTTCATACTTTTACACAGTAAGTGTTCTGCGATCCATAAACGGCCACAGTTTTCCTATTGAGAGCGCCTGGTGCGGTCACGGCCGATTTCCTCCGATCACCTACGATCGGCAACACAAGCTGAATGAAACAGGCTAGCCGGCTAGCAAGCTTTATACTGCAGCCATTCTGTGAACTGCAGCTAGCAGTACGTGTACTGGTGTCAGTTGCTGGAACACACACTTAAAACGTAATAAACTTAACTTGTGTGTATGTGCTTTAGACCTTCCACGACCACGACGAGAGATCCAGCTCTGACTTTCCTGGCCCATCACAATAACGACCTAACAGCCCAGTAGGACCGATGGCCAGAGATGGAGGAGGAGGGAGACAGACGCAGCAGAGGTCGGGGACCTTGAATAGGAAGACTGGAACAGAACTGACGCCCTGCTAACTGTAAGGATGTAGGCTACATTCATCCCCCATATTTCCTGCTGAATTCCTCCAGATTTGTAATTATTGTAATGGATGTTATCACAACAGATGTAGGCCTACTATCGCAACACGAGTGCACCTGTTGTGACAACATTCATTACAATATTTCAGAAATTGCACGATATGGGATTTTCAATAGGCTATATTTTGCAAAGTTTTATGGATGTGTGTTGTTAGGATTCATTTTAATTAAAACTATATTTTGTGTGTTTCACATGCCCTCGCTCACGCTCAACAGCCTGGTGGGATGGATGATCTTGTTTTTACACAAGCTGTGCAGAAATGGCTGCCCTATGCGCCGGACAGAGCTGGAGGTGCCGCTCGCGGTGACAGTAATTAAAATAATTCAAATAATAAACATCCTTCTTAATAAACATCTTGTGTTTCATATTTATTAGCCTATTTTATATTATTATTATTAAAATGTGGATCCTGGCTGTAGATAAAGCAGGATATATGAGCCAGATAATTCTGGTAGGCTTTCTATTGAAATAACATTGAAAGCTCATTGATTTTTAGTTACGTTGAAATTTCAATGTTGTTTCAATATAGGCACGTATCGAAATACAGTTGAAGTTACGTGGATCCATAGTTACAAAATCAACATAGTTTCAATGTTAGTCGAGGGTGCAAACTGATGCTAAATCAACATCGAAATCTGATGTTGTTTCAATGGTTTAGCGTCGACAATGGAATGCTGATTCTACATCGATTCAATGTAAGCTTGCTATCTGGGGTGCCTGTTGTGATCTCGTTTGAACAGTTAATCATCATATTTCAGACAACTTGTAATACAAAAAATCTTTGACACAGTTTGGATAAACTACTGAAATTTTAGTCCATTCACCTAGTATATCTGTTTCCCTATAAAAATAATAATAGGAAAGCTCAAACTTTGACCGTGAAAAAAAACTGTTTGACCGTGTTCCACTAGATTTTTAATGTCATTTAGATGTAGGCTACCAAGGGATTACAAAAAACTTGACATGATTCCTAAAACAATTTGTCCCGTGTCAAACTAAGTTAGACGCTCTTTCTCCCTCTCCCTCTCTCTCGTGCGTGCTATAAGAAGCATTCGAAGCATGATGTTGGATGCCTCGCGTAGATATGCGCTTCTTCCCCGGCCGTAGCGCATACTATTTCGCCATTTCGTAGCGCACCGACCCGTTAAAATAGGCGTCAGGAAAACGTGCCGTAAGCCTACCCAAGCTTTCATTAACGGAGCTCTTTTGAGAATAAATACTTTTTCACGTGGGCAGGGCAAATGCGGTTTCAAATTATTAGGAAAACAGCTTAACTTCTGTGGCTAACTACATCCACTCACTTCTCATCGAAATGCTTGCGTCTTGATGTTCTCATAACAAGAATCATGATCTCAAATAGCTACCTCTCTTGGAAACGTGTAGACTATCTGTGACAGATCGTTTGGACATTTACTTATAACCAGAGATGTTCTAGAACTAAAAAGAAAGATATCTGATACAACCACGCCAGCCCCGCAGACCAAAGCTTCACCTGTTTAAAACGCTTTCAAAGATAAGTATGAAGGGTGGGACTAAAGCCGGGCATACACTGTGCGATATTTTCACTCGTGGGTCTTAAGCTTCTGCTCACACTGCACGATGGAATTTCACTGTTTAAAAGTTCACGACTCACGACTCACGTCCTCACACTACACGAGCCGACAGTCGGATGCGAGCGAAATGCTTCCACTGTACGACGCGACAGTCATGTTTCCCCGGTCTGCAGAGGAGGGAACATGCGCACCTGAGGTGGAGATGAGGTCGCGCTCAACAGCGAATCGCACGGCCCTATTAATTTGTGCATGTGAAGTGTCAAATCGGGTCGTAGCACTGCTTTAACTGTGCGATTTACGCACGAGCCACGACCAGAATTTCAAACCGTTTTGATTTTCTTGTGACCCTGCGATTGCACGATCGTGAAGCGAAATCGCTTGTCGTTACCCCATGCACACTGCACGATGCGAGACTCACGATTGACCTCCGATTGAGCAAGAAATCAGCCCGACTCTCAAAAAGTCGTGCGAGTGCCAAATCGGGGTAAAATCGGGGCAAAAGTCGCACAGTGTAAGCCCAGCTTTAGATTGAGCTCGTTCACGTTATTGGCTGTGCCGACAGCAACAAATGCTGTGATTTGTCAAACGTCACTGTCAGTTGTGGAATCTCTCCTTAAATTGTATGAAGTTTTGTGCGGTAGAGCGCTACACAATGACACAGTAAGTTGGCTCGACCCCCCCCCCCCCCCCCTAAAGTTTTCTCCTCGGATCTACACGACTCACAGAAATTACCCAATTTTGATTTCAAAACAGCGAATTTCGCCGAAAGGTGAGGGATTTTCATGCCTGAATAAAAGGCACGAGTGCCTGCTTTTCCTCGTTCGCACGCAAGTGCGAGTGAATAGGGCGCACTGTAGAGCCCTCAACTGGTTATATTTCGGCCACAGGAATGTTGTAGCTTTGTTCATAACAGTGATGGACTTGGCCATTTTTTCCTCCAACCAGTGTGCATGACGTTGACGCACAGCTGCCAGCTTGACCGTATCATTGGCATTTTGCTGGCAGTGGTTTCAGAGTCGAGGGTTATTTTTTCCATCCTGTCACCTAGGGGTGGGCGGTATGGACGGTATACTATCGTAAAAGGTATTTTTTCCATCAAGGTATGGATTTTGGCCATACCGTTCTACCGTGATATAGCGCATTGCATCCTGCAGATGGCAGTATAGACAACGTTTTGAACATCCACCCGACTGACTGCCAAGTTGTAGCAATGTGGTTGTAGAGAAACAGCACAATCATTTCCTTTGAATAAGCGTCAAGTGTAAAATGTATGGTTAGTGTAGTGAACTATTGTTTGAAATGGTATGTGATGGCAACACATTTCGATTTTGGACTCCACAATTTACTGGGCACGAAATGCAAGCTAACTAGCTAACAGCCCAAGTCATTCATGTCTATGCTGGTGTCTGGCAAAATAAATGTGCTTAATGTGCTAACATTGGTTGCCTTACATTTAACACATTGCGCCAGCCGTAACAGCTGTATGTTACTGTTTCCAGTTGAGATAATATCATTCATGATATCTGACTGGGTGTTAGTAACTAAAATGACTGTTCACTGTTTAAAATGTGGCATTAGCGATTTCGCTAACGTTAGCACGCTAACCGCTGGTGTAGTGAACGCTGCCATTGCCTTTCAAATGCATTACACTGCATGAAAAGAGGAATTTGTGGATGAGTTTTGCACCTTAAATTGCCTCATACCTCAAGCCACAGCATTTGCGGCTCCCCCATGCCCCCCTCCCATCCCCTTCTTAGAAGAGCCTTTAATATGTAAATGCCAGTGATCAGGTCGGGAGCTGCCCCAGTCAATTTCAATTGGGGTGGGGTGGGGTGAGGTCAGGTGGGTGGGAGGGAGTGGGGGGTCGGCAGGCCTGTTTCTAGGATTTTGGGGTCCCTAGGCAACGGGATTGTTGGGGGCCCTAGGGCATTTTTTGGCCTTTTACTAAAATGTGTGTGTGTCTGTGTGTCTGTGTGTGTATGTTTTTTCACGCTGCCCAGTGGTGTTTTTCAGAATCACTAACCATTAAACCAGGGGTAGGGAACCTATGTCTCGAGGGCCCTTGAGGCCGTTTTATCCGGCCCCTGATATTATTATAATGTTTTGCAACTTCACATGAAATAGGCCTATGACATATTTTGCAGGCCTAAAGGAATCTTAGAAATTACATTTCCAATGCAATTAAGTTATATTCAGGGGACCTAGAAAAGGTGGGGACTGTTTTAAAGGTGTCTACCTTTAAAGATGTCTATATGTCTATATAGGCCTAAAGGTGTCTATATAGGCCTAAATTTTATGGGGAAATCCTGATTTGTGTTCATAGTACGGCCCCCGGAGGATTTTATGACCATGGTAGGAATTTGAAGTGGCCCCTCGAATGAAAAAGGTTCCCCACCCCTGCATTAAACCTTTCTACTAGCCACAGCTTTGCTGTCAGTACATTTTATTATGATACTATAAGCTCAGAAATTAAGTTGATCAAACAATTCGATCTGTGCTATAGCCTAAACATTTAAATGAACCTACAGAATAGGCTATCAAAATAGAATCATCTGAATGATCTTTCTTGGACATACATTTTGAAGTGACCCTTCGAATTAAAAAGGTTCCTCAGCTGCTTTTGAGGAAAAACATCAATGTGCTTAGCCATTCTGTTTTTTAAATGGTATTCTGAACTAAAGCAAGGATTGTTCAAGTTAGTTGAAAATAGACCGTCTCTGGTTAAATTAGTTCTACACCAAGCCTTTAGGTGGCAGTAAAACTAATTGGCACAATGCGAATTCCACACACAAGCCACAAAGAAGCCATCAGCCGCGGTCAACATCACCTTCCTGATTGAACAGAACCACGCGCTGTCTGTGTGGTTTACAAGTTTCTTGGCGATATGGGGGAAAAGTTCCTCACATACCAACGGAAAATGGGCGTCATATACATGTAAGTACATTTTACTCAACTGTGGTTTAAAGTTTCAGTACTCAAGAGCGATTGAATAGCTCCTCTGAACACAGATCCGCCATTGCTAAGTTATGGCACAGCCGTTTTACATAGCTGGTAGCTCAAGTCCCCTCAATGTGACTACACTAGTTGCTGCTGTACGCTAGTAAATTCTGATGACTTGCGAGCATCGTAATGACAAAATGCTGTGGTGAAACAGTGAATATGTTAAGTATACTTGTTGATGGTAAATTGTTTGACATTGCTCGTTCTCAGTTGCCTTTCCCCTGCCTAAAGATAGACAAAGGCTACCGTTAGCATGCTATTGCGTTAGCTCATCAACTAGATGCTGGGCACTGCTCA
Organism: Engraulis encrasicolus; assembly: GCF_034702125.1. Taxonomy (NCBI): domain Eukaryota; kingdom Metazoa; phylum Chordata; class Actinopteri; order Clupeiformes; family Engraulidae; genus Engraulis; species Engraulis encrasicolus. Next base: position 41,753,147 of record NC_085863.1, read on the forward strand.
TTTTTCACGTCTGCCCGGTATTTCGCCGATGAACTAACGCTTAGACGCCTTGCCAATGTATTTTACAGCGGCAAAAATGCATCTAGGCGACGTTGGAAAGACTGGTGTGCCGTCTGGGTATGTTGGTTTTCAGTGCTGGGCAGTAGCGAAGCGACTAGTTTAATTACATTCTCTAGTAGCTTGGTCGTAGCGTCACTACTATGTATCGAGTAGCTAACATCCCTGTAGTAATGCTATTTTTCCTCAAGTAGCGACGTTGTCTACAAAAGCTACAATTTGTCCCCCATCGTTTGTATTCAATGATCTGTTTTACTTTCTCTATCCTGAAACCTAGGCAGTCACACAGGGGTTCCAAGACCCACCTGCGTAAAATCAAGTCAAAGGTGGGATATAATTTAGTTCCATGCTACTTTGAAACGGTGGTTCTCAGTAAAATCAAGTCAAAGGTGGGATATAATTTAGTTCCATGCTACTTTGAAACGGTCGTTCTCAGTAACGCGAGCCCAATGTATCAGCGCGAGCTCAATGTCGACCAGAGTGGTCAAGTTGAGCACGCCACCCCAAAATCAATGTGAAATACCCTGCCATTTGCAACAGTAGGCAACCTGTCCTTTAAAAGTATGGGTCCTCAAAACAGCACTTGTTGCACAAATAAGTGTAGATGGCCTCTGTATGGTCACTTTGTCTTATTGTTTCACGTGGAGGTCTACTGACCTTGTCTAAATAATGTAGGCTAGTTTATGTCCATGTATTATATTAGGACCCAAGGTTAATGGGTTATTCTATTTACCATGTTTTCACAGGCTGCTGTCTCATAATATGGCGAAGACGAGTCACCTGAAGGCCTAACTCGCCATAGAAGACTGAAAGAATGTAAGATTAACTTCTTTGTGACCAATATGACTTGCTCATTGATACATTTGCTATGTCAATATGAGGTGCATGGCAAAGTATTTAATTTATTTGTCTCGCTTCTAGGAGCTGTAGAAACAACAGGGTGTTCTTTTTCAGGGTATTCTTTTTTATAGAACTGGACAGGTCATTTATTCGTTACCCTTGTTTTTGAAGTGTCCTGCAGGATGCTGTGTCCTGCAATCCTGTGTGCTGTGCTACAGACGCGTGTGGAGGTCAACCCAAAATGGGCACAGTCTCACCGCAGAAGAGTGAAAGAGGGTAAGCTTAACCTATAGCCTACGTCAGGGTCGGGGAACGTTTCTCATTCGAAGGGCCGCTTAAAATTCATCCGAGGGGCCGTAAAAGTCCCCCAAGGGCCGTACTATGAACACAAACCAGGATTTTCCCTTTCACTTTAGGCCTATATTGAAGGCAGCCACATTTAAACAAACACCACCTTCTTCAGGTTCCCTGAATATGACTTAATTGTATTGCAAATGTATTTTCTAATGTAGCAAAGTGGACTTTTACTGGTAATTATCCTTAAAATAATAATTACCCCTTTTTATGTGTAATTGCCAGACTACGCCACTGGGGGACTTCCACCCCAGAATGTATTTTGATTTCAACCAGTAAAGGCACAACAGGTTCGGATAAATGGGACAGAGATGTGGAGTTCTTGTTGCAAAAATAAAATATATTTTCTTTATTGACAGAGTTAAAATAACAAACAAACAAAACACAAAGTTCCCGCACCGCCTAAATAAAAGCACATCAGGTGCCAATAGAAGACAGAGGGAGATCAGAGTGGGGTTGGCTTGACTAATCGTAGGCTAGCCTAGGCTACTACAACTGGGGGCAGCCAAACGCAAGAGAGAGAGAAAGGGGGGGGGGACAGCGGAAGGCGGCCGGAGAAAAGTAAACAAACAACACTACTAAAATAAACAGAAAGGTAAAACTAACACTGGGCAAAACAGCGGTGGACAGTCTGCCCACGATGTACAGAAAGCCCCGAACCCTCGATGGCTCACTCTGAGGAGTTGGGTTAACATTGAACAAGCAATTAGACACTGTACATTACATGTAGTCTATTTTACATAGCAAGATCCAAACAGAATGTTCACACATACCTCAATGTGAATGGACAGCATGAGAGCCCACAAACAATCCGGGCACCATGGACATTACCGGCAACCTGACAATGAAGTTACCGTAAGTTAACATAGTGAATACAACATTCAAACTGTAGTGTTCAGATCGAAACACTGGTTTACATACTGTTTGTGAACACATACCTCAGCACAGGAGCAGGGTGAGCTGCATACAAGTCAGACGCCACAGGTCTCTGGCTAGGCCTACTTGGGCACCAGCGACAAGAGGACCGGGAATACATTCCATGAATACCCGAATATCGGGAGAGCTCCTACGAGCTTACCTGTTCCCACCATTTTTATAAAAACAATGGCATAGTAGCCACTTAGTGATTAGCCAGTCAGCTGCTAGCTGTGACTCCGTGACATCACCAGGGTATGGAAGCTGCCATAGGACACATTTCCCCCACACTGACAGTTCACCCTGTTACAATCTACCCCAGCTTTTCAAATCGGCGCCCCGACGATGAGCTACCATTCCTGTTGGGGGGCACTGGTTCCAGTGCACCCACAGGCAACCACATGCATACACTCCAGTCAGAACATTCTCGTGGGACAAATCACACACCTGGGCCCACCCATCACACACACCCATTCACACTGGCAAGCACCCACATGCGGGAAGGCAGGCGTATACTCAGACAGACGCACTCAGACACCAGCAAGCACGCGCGCACACGCACACACACACACTCCATGGTATGCATATATCTGTATGCACACCCACCTGGATCACCACTCATACTGCAACACTCCATCTATGAGGTGAAAAACAGTTGGATCATCATCATCATGGACAGGCACACACACATGCACACACACTGCAGGAGGACACAGTATGGCGTTGGACTTGGGTGGGTGGACATGGGCGGCCAGTCTCTTGAGCCCGGCAACACCCCCCCAGGACAATGACTCCTTCGCTCCGGAGACGGCTGCCCTCCCGTAGGTCGGCGAGGTGAAGACCGTCCCTTTGCCCCCAGCTGGGCTGCTGGTGATAGTTGCGCTCTTGGTGGCACTCGCACCCCGTCACAGTCCCAAGCAAAGTGCCCCGGCTCCTGGCACCGCCAGCATATGAGAGGGCTTGCATTTGACCTTGATGGAGAGTGCTGCAATGAGTCCACCCACTGTGCGATCTGTCCCAACTGCTCCTGTTGCCGCCTCATGGTGTTCTTGATTTCCGCCCACTCCTCGAGGTCATCCTCCATGTTGGCCACGGTGGTCACGACAGTGCAGAATGAGCTGGAGCAGGCGGCCGCAGTGCGCTGATGCTCTGCGTCCCACGCCGTGCCCACCGCTGTTTTGCCCCTAACTGGGCCTTATGCCCTTCTACCAAAAGAATCTAAACCAAAACAAACTAATCTGAACAAAAAAACACCACATCTCTGTGTGCCACCTATCCTGCCGACTACGCCAAATGTAGCAAAGTGGACTTTTACTGGTAATTATCCTTAAAATAATAATTACCCCTTTTTATGTGTAATTGCCAGACTACGCCACTGGGGGACTTCCACCCCAGAATGTATTTTGATTTCAACCAGTAAAGGCACAACAGGTTCGGATAAATGGGACAGAGATGTGGAGTTCTTGTTGCAAAAATAAAATATATTTTCTTTATTGACAGAGTTAAAATAACAAACAAAACACAAAGTTCCCGCACCGCCTAAATAAAAGCACATCAGGTGCCAATAGAAGACAGAGGGAGATCAGAGTGGGGTTGGCTTGACTAATCGTAGGCTAGCCTAGGCTACTACAACTGGGGGCAGCCAAACCCAAGAGAGAGAGAGGGGGGGGACAGCGGAAGGCGGCCGGAGAAAAGTAAACAAACAACACTACTAAAATAAACAGAAAGGTAAAACTAACACTGGGCAAAACAGCGGTGGACAGTCTGCCCACGTACAGAAAGCCCAGAACCCTCGATGGCTCACTCTGAGGAGTTGGGTTAACATTGAACAAACAATTAGACACTGTACATTACATGTAGTCTATTTTACATAGCAAGATCCAAACAGAATGTTCACACATACCTCAATGTGAATGGACAGCATGAGAGCCCACAAACAATCCGGGCACCATGGACATTACCGGCAACCTGACAATGAAGTTACCGTAAGTTAACATAGTGAATACAACATTCAAACTGTAGTGTTCAGATCGAAACACTGGTTTACATACTGTTTGTGAACACATACCTCAGCACAGGAGCAGGGTGAGCTGCATACACGTCAGATGGCACAGGTCTCTGGCTAGGCCTACTTGGGCACCAGCGACAAGAGGACCGGGAATACATTCCATGAATACCCGAATATCGGGAGAGCTCCTACGAGCTTACCTGTTCCCACCATTTTTATAAAAACAATGGCATAGTAGCCACTTAGTGATTAGCCAGTCAGCTGCTAGCTGTGACTCCGTGACATCACCAGGGTATGGAAGCTGCCATAGGACACATTTCCCCCACACTGACAGTTCACCCTGTTACAATCTACCCCAGCTTGGCGAGACCGTTACAGGAAGTAGTTCGACTACGCCACCCCCGGGGGTGGAGCCCCCGGAGGAAATGAATTAGGGGTAGTTACAGATACCCCGGACCAACACACAATGTACCCGCACAATAGATTACCAGGCAAACACAGGTTCGTGCACAATGGAGGCAGAGACAGTGGTGACAATTTATAATTCAAATCTTTATTATTATTTTCAGTATAAAAATATGTTGGTCACTCTCTGTAATAAATATAAAAAATTACTCACAATTCGTAAAGTGCAGGGGTGGGCGTGCTGCCACCACACCCGCGGATCTGTAAACACCTGCCCCAAAGTATGTTCGCTAATTCATACTAAACAACACACCTGGTAGGCCTAAGGCCTTAGAACCCACACTCAGGTTGTCAGACTGTGCCACTAGGGGCTGGCACGGCTAACACATTAGGGCCAATGGCACACCTCAGAATTAACAAAAGAAAAGTAAAGAAATAGTTCACAACAAACAGAAATAATTCACGGCAAACAGAAACAAGAAGAAATCACAGCAAACCATGCAAAATAAATCAACATCCAATAAGCACATGCAGTTAAATTAGAAATTAGATAATTGAATGAAATAATAAAAAAAGGGAAATTAGGCACAGCAAACGAAAGAAAACGAAATCAAAACATGAGGTAAACCAATGCCAGAGGCTCAGCTCAGTGCAGTCCCCTAGGTATCCCCACACTACCTACACACACACACTCACACGCACCAGCGTACGCACACGCACACACACTGTGGAATGGCTCACACACCAGCTCACACCGAGCCGAGCGCCCACACACACACACACACACACACACACACACACACTGAACCAAAGCGCGCCCACGCACACACACACACGAATGTCCAATTTCCGAGGCCGGAGCAGCAGCCGAGATACGGGTTCCCGGCTTCCAGAGGCACCACACAACCGGGGCTAAAAGTCGCCGCTCGTGCACCTAAACGCGTGGTGTGTCTGACCACGGCCACACGGATACAACCTGCGAGGGAGGAGGAGAGCGTTAGCCAAGCTAGCAGGACACCCACTATGACACGATTCTGCTGCCGAGAGGTTACCTTACCCGGAGATGAGGGTGCACCGATGCGCGATTCTCACAGTCGGAGTGCCAATACAGAGGTACACGGCCGAGGCGCCGGTAGCGACCACACGCGGCGTGCAGGAGACGGGAAATGCGCAAGGTAACCGTTGGTATTGTCCACCGAAGTCCTTGCCAGTGGAGAAGCAAGAGATCACTCTAGCCAAGTAAGAGACGCCAAGTTGGAATCACAACGAGGACAAGAAATGGTCCACATCTCCTAGATCTGAACTGGACACCGCACTCCTCTCGACGGCGAGGGGAGAAGCAACCACAGCATTCGCCGGTGGCGATGAAACGCGCAAAGGAGAACTTTGCAGGCTTACCGAATACTAGCCACTGGCAGTGTTTATGAAGAGACTTCCCATAAGCCTCTACGAGCGGCGTGGTGACGTGTGCCGCAGCGTCAGACCTCCCTTAAAGGAGCAGCGCTCCATTACACTTAGATTCCATTACAAAATATGTCATATTTCATGTGAAGCTGAATAGCATTAAAATTATATCGGGGGGCCAGATAAAACTGCCTCAAGGGTCGCAAACGGCCCTAGAGACATAGGTTCCCCACCCCTGGCCTACATTGTCAATATGACTTGTGCTACTTTATAGATAAGTAATCAATGCTGTGCATTGCTATGTTTTGATTTATTTTCTTACATCCTACAGATCCTGGCAGGGAGACGGTAGTGTCCTGCAGAATGGTGATGGGCCAATCTTACAAGAGACCACAGAAAACTGATATAGTGTAAGATTATCCCTGTTGGGCTCAATAGGTCTTGCTTATTGACATATTTGCTATGTCAATATGAGGTGCATGGCAAAGTATTTATTTATTTGTCTCGCTTCTAGGAACTATAGAAACAACAGTGCCTGCTGCAGTATAATGAGGACACCCTGAGCAGAGAGCTCCAATAGACCCAGGTCCAGTGTCTTGGCAGGGTGAAATGGCACTGATATGGGTATGTACTAATGTCAGTTAAAATGAATGAATGAATTAATTCTCATATCTGAATAATGTGAACACTGGATTTACCACACACACACACACACACACACACACACCCTAGGCCTAGATGATTTGGACCCAAGGTTACTTTTACCACAGCTCTGGCACATCAATTTTCATTTGTTTAATAACTGGTCAGGTAATTTATTCATTCCCCTTGTTTGTTTTTTTGTAGTGTCCTGCAGGATGCTGTGTCCTGCAATCCTGTGTGCTGTGCTACAGACGCGTGTGGAGGTCAACCCAAAATGGGCACAGTCTCACCACAGAAGAGTGAAAGAGGGTAAGCTTAACCTATAGCCTACGTCAGTGGTGGGGAACCTTTCTCATTCGAAGGGCCAATTCAAATTCTTCCGAGGGGCCGTAAAAGTTCTCCAAGGGCCGCACTATGAACACAAACGGCCTCAAGGGTCGCAAACGGCCCTCAAGACATAGGTTCCCCACCCCTGGCCTACATTGGCAATATGACTTGTGCTACTTTATAGATAAGTTCTCAATGCTGTGCATTGCTATGTTTTGATTTATTTTCTTACATCCTACATATCCTGGCAGGGAGACATAGTGCATGAGACCATAGAAGACTGAAATAGGACATTATCCCTGTTGGGCTCAATATGACTTGCTTATTGATATATTTGCTATGTCAATATGAGGTGCATGGTGAAGTATTAATTTATTTGTTGTTTCTACAGCTCCCAGAAGTGAGACTGAGTGCCTGTTGCAGTATGACGAGGACGCAGTGACCAGAGACCTTCAGTAGACCCTGGCTGAAGAACATGAAATCAACTGCAATGTTTATAATGTTGTACATACCTGTATAGTCTGTATTAAAAGGCAGTACCTGTAGTATTTTTCCTCTTACTTTCATATTTACCACATATTTACTATGAATTGACAACTTTTACTAAAATCCATTTTTGTATGTGCCCTGACTAAAACTATCCTTAAACCTAACCTGTCAGAGATGTAACCACAACCTGCTCTTAGCAATGTGGCAACAGTCTACTTGGATGCAGCGGGGAACATAGAACCCTTTTTTGAAAAAGCATTGTATGTTTATGAGTTTTATGAATTGTGCCCTTCCCAAACATCATGCATAGGCTAAGCGTATCTATGACACGCTGATTTGAACTCACTATCGCGTGTGTCCAATACGCATTTTCAAGTTAAGTCGTGCTCCACAACGCCCTGTGACAGGTTAGGTTTAGGGATGGTTTTGGTTTAGGCACAATTTAGGTAGAAATTCGCCTAATCTTGCTGTTCTTGGCCAAAGTAAAGCAGCAGAAACATTACTTCACTGACAGGTTAGGTTTAGGGGTGGTTTTTGGTTAGGGCACAGCAAAACATATTTGCGTTTAGTAACAGAAATGCGCTGTGACAAAACAAAATCGCCGACACGGCGGGAAAACTGCGCAAACCTCGTCACTAGTCAAAAGTGCATGAAAGCGCTTTACCGTTGCGTTGAGGAGCACGCTTTGAATTCAAAATGCGTCGCACCATGCACTAGCGTGCGATACGTACGCTAAAGCATGATGACAGCCTGCCCAAACTTAACCTGTCGGTAATGAAATGTTTCCTAGTTGTACATTTGTGACCTGAGTGCTGTGTACATCACTGCATATAGAGTATAGGCCTATTGTTTGCAGGGTATGTGTGTAGTTGCATGGTTCTTGTCAAAGTGTGTGTACATTGTTTGCTTTGGTGTGATATTAAAAGCGTTTTTAAAAAAATAATTTTCATTTCATTCATTTTCATTTTATCAATAAATTCACATCATGCATGCTAAAGCCCCATCACAGTGCAGCCTATAATGATGTGAATATACAAAGTAAAATCAACCTAGGTAGGCTATATTAGTAATAATAATTTTTGCATAATTATACGGACCTACTGTATACGGTCTGCATAAATTAATCCAACGTGACCAATAGAAGGTCGTAGCTGCTAACCAATAGCGCAGCTCTTTTACTTTGAGTCACGTGTCTTTTTCGTCCAATAAGAGCAAGGCTAGTCCGCGTTCCGGGCTGGCTGTCATTGCCTTTCATGTGGTAATCGTTGGGCCATTAACACCCTGCTGTGAGACCTGTCGGCGGCTCGCGATTCGCTTCCGGGCGAGTTAGGTGTCACCAAAATTGATAGTTTTGATTCTCTCAAGCGCTCAAAATCAGACGAAAGTTAGGCAAGTCCGTGGACGATTAGGGACGAGTTCATTGTCACAAATCCCCCTTTTCGTGCTGTGTTAGTTCTGAAATGCATTGCTAACTACCTCATGTGAAAGTTCGTTTTTCTTAACTTTAACAATGACAGCTTAAACCATTATGCATGGCATAATCACAGATGCAAGCACACATTTCAAAATTACCATAAACAACTCCAGAAATAGAAAAAAGGTGCAATGAAAGATGTAGTTGATACAATCTACGTTCAGTTCTATTTAGGCCTACTCTCAATGTGTTCAGTTTGACACCCCTCCCTTTTCCCCCTCTCTACCGTACTTTAACCCCTTCGACACTTGGTGAAATTGACAGTGTTCTATTGGGTAGCTTTGCATTGCATTGCAAAATGCATTTTACATAGGCTAGTTTTTGCTTGTTTTTAAAAAATGTAATGGCAAGAATTCACACATATATGAAAGGACATTGTGTCATTTCCAAAAATCAAATGCAAAGGTTAAAAAAAATGTTTTTTTTTTGTCATTTTGCAACGCTTCAATTTTAAACAAATGTACAATACCGTGATGTATACCGTGATATATACCGTGACTAAAATTATACCGAGGTATACATTTTTGGCCATATCGCCCACCCCTACAGACACCCTCTCAACGCGCTTCCAGTTTGTCCTGCAGCTCTGCGTAAATGTCTCTGATGAATTTCAGGGTCATGTACACAGTGCTACAGTGTGTGTCTACCATCTGTAGGGTGGTCTTTGAGAGCTGCGCTGCCATTCATGACTGCTTTGCATATCTGTAGAAAAGAGAATGTGTCGCTGTTGCACAAATGAGTAAGCCTAGTCTATAGTGATAGTCAAACATACACTTCAGAATCAGATTATATTGATAATTTACGAATGGGGAAATAATGAGGATACTAATTATTAGGGGTGGGCATAGATTATTTTTAAAAAATCTAGATTAGTCTCACTGCAATTATGAAATTAATCTATGACAAAATGGCTCATTCAGAATAGGCTAGCGAAAAAATGCTGAAAAAAAAACCTTGGGGTTTCTTAAGACAGATGGCGCATTAGACCAGAGCTCATCTCTTTTTTCCACAATGCATCTCATCTCCAAAAAAATTGTCATGTTGATAATGTCATGTTGTGAAAAAAATCACTGCAATATTTGTAAAGTGTGTCGAATATGTTAGGAAGCATTTACAGTTATAATATGCTGAAATTTCAAAGTGAACAGCGCTATAAGTTGTAGAGACAAATACAGATCAATCTAAAACCTTTCAGCTATTTAAACAAAATGACCTCAACAATTCAGCATTTCTAATAGAGAGAGAATCTGCCAAAGACTGTTAAAAAGAGCGGCCTTTATTAGAGGTAGGAGCTCTGTGCGCAACAGGCACAGCAGCCTGCACCAGAGCTAGGCTACTGGATAGCTAGAACCTAGCCTAGAAACACCCACACAGTCTGGCGAGGATGTCTCATAATGTCCAAGTCCATGGTACATGTCTCTGTCCAATCAGAGAGCGGGGCGGGGTTTTAAGACAGTGACATGTGCTTTTCAACCAACGGACACTTGTATCTAGTTTGTTTGGGATTGCCTGGTTACCACCACCAGCTGATCGAAAATCATGGCGGCGTTTGTAAACAAAACTTTTGACGAAGCTGTAGGTACTGTTTTGAACAGTTTGGATCGTACGTTTGTTTTGAAAGCAGAGCAGCGCTTGGCTTTGCGATATTTTGTGGATACGAAGACAGACGCCTTAGCCCTACTTCCGACCGGTTTTGGCAAAAGCTTAATATATCAGCTGGCCCCTTTAGGGGTCTTACACACCAAGGCGGTAAAGCGTCGCGGAACGGCCGCGTTTTTTACCGGCGTCTGTGAAAATACATTGAAACCTATCTGTCCTTACACACCAACCGGCGGTAGTCGAGCGTCAGCGGCGTGGGAGCCGGCTCCGCGCCGCGCTGCATTTGGAAAATAGAACTCGAGCGTATTTTTCACGCCGGCAACCGGCGGTGTCTCATTCAAATGAATGGCAAAGTAGCACGCTAGCTTTAGCTGTGGGGAGGGTTTTGAATAGGACTGGCCGCGCGCGCCGACGCTGTCAGTGTGCAAGGCAGAGCAGTGTGCAAAGCACGCAGGCCAAAACTAAGCAGAAAGACCGCTTCCGTCCTGCGACCGTTCCGCCTTGGTATGTTTTGGCCCTTACAGGTGTAAACTCGCAGATTGTAAGTCTTGTTGTGTTTGTTTGTTCTTGTATACAAGTATATGAGATCCTTTCTAAAAGTTTAAAGAAAAAAAAAAGTTTAAAGAAAAAAAAAGTTAAACAGTTTTGAACATGGACAAATACATGGAATGTATGTATGTATGTATGTATGTATGTATGGCTCTACAGCCATACAGCATATGTCGTGGCGGACCACTTAACCACACAGATCCAAACCCCTCCAAGACACAAAACACCACGAAGAGGAATCAGTTTAAAGGGTTTTATTTTCTTACAGGACAGCAGTCGCACAGTAGTACACCCAGAGCCCCCACCCACAACCCGACATAGGAGTGGCACGTTAACACCACAAAAATACCCCCACAAGGCACATCAAATTAGTCTGTCAGTAAGAAAACCACAGCAAGCAATTAATAGCAAAAGGTTCACAGCAATGGTCAACAATAGTCAATGGCATGGCAATCACAATACATATCCCAAGGAATCAAAACAACAACCAAAAGGGAAAAAAAAGAAAGAAAATGAAAATACAATAGTATAATTCACTCAAGAGTGGACACCACAGCAATCTACCAAATGGCACAGCACATATGGGAAGTAACCCCCAAGACTAGTTAGGCTACACGCACACGCTACAATGCTACTGGTCACCGCACACCAAGGATGATTCTCCGATGCACACGCGCATAGGAATATTGTCACGACCAACAAAGCACAGCACTAATACATGCACAGGTTAGGCTACTATTCTACTCACACAGTTACTGACGTCATTCACAATGACACGCATACCCCACTAAGGAGTTCGGGAGGAAGTCTCTGCTGTGCACCGAACCGGTGCGCTGCTGTCCAACACCGGTGAAAGAAGTCCACGTTGGGTCGGCGGCTTCCCACGCCGACCCCCCAAAAAAAACAACAACAACTTATCTGAGTCTCAGTCCGCGCACTATTCCCGATACCACTCTGGCACCCGGGTTGTCAGGCAGGAAGGCGACCCACGAATTCACGACAGCAATCCGTTCGACAGCCTCGGTCCAGAACGATCCTCTTCCACACGGCCGATGCGGGGATCCCTGGCAATACAGACAGCAGCACTGAGAACTATGCAGCCCTTCCGATCAACCGCACATATATACACACACCATATAGGCAGGACACTCGTACTTCCCTTTAATCAGTAGATTAGCTTGCGTTGTATCACTCATCGATGCACTCCTGGCTCCGACCCCGGTTCCGGTCTCCATCCAGCACGCTCCGCGTCCCAGGCACCTCGGAACAAAACACACCTACTTGCACCGGAGGAGGACTAAAGTATGACTCTCACACACACTGATAGGGTAGGAAGGAGTTGACCACTTTCCTTTAGTTGGTGTGTGATCGCGCCCATCATAATCGCAAGCCGACAGGTCTGCTGGAGGTTCTCCTGCTGCTGCTGCTGCTCCTGTTGTTGTTATGGTCGATCAGCTGTGACGGCCTCGTCGCAGCGTGTAGACGTCACCCCCCGGCCCGTGGGGGAAGCTCCCCAGTGACGAATCCCCTGTATAGAAATAGCACATTCACTTTACCACCAAGGACAACTGCTATGTTGTTGCTGTTGATGAACTCCCAGGAGGCTCTGCTGAGGATTACCAGATCCATATTTGTGACTCCATCAGCAACCTCGCTAAAGTGTATTGTTATTTCTCTGAAGCAAATTATGAAGTCATTCTGAAAAAACTGATCGGTAACATCTCCAATACTCTAACTGACCGCTGTGCTGCCAACCATGCTGCCATTCGTCTTGTATGTTCAGCTTGGAACAAGACCCTTAACGCGCTGAACTGCAACCTGCACCTACTTGAAACAATTGCTTCAAAAACAAAGATGGCTCTTAAAGAAGTTGAGAAGGCCTTGGGGATAAGTGGGAAAATCATGGGGAAAGAATGCATTGGTGGAAATATCGTGATTATGATTATTTCCATAGCGAGTAACCACAGTTGATGATGCGACGCACTCTGCAATCCTACTTTTGTGGACTTAAGTGTCAAATAGTTGGCTTGACCGTCACAGTAGATATTCTCAAGGTAGTAGCTTCACAAAACAAATTCTGCAGACCTTTCAAGAATACATGAAGGGCTTTGGACACTTCGGTTTATGTTGATACCCTCAACATATTACGAGGTAGTGTGCAGTGTTGCCAGATTTTCTACGACAAATAAGCGACTGACGTCCTGAAAACAAGCCCAAAAGAAGAGACTGACGGGCGTAGTGAGAACAAGCCCAAAATAAGCAACCGAAGGGGTGGGTCGTCAGTCGTGTGCCTAGTCAGGGAAGACCTTGCTCTTTGCGGGGGTCTGCGTGGCAGCTACAATCCACTCAAGTGACCACAGAAAGTGGGAGTTAACAATGCTGTAGTAGGGTCACTTGTAGGATGAGTGAGAAAAAACGAGTTGCCATTGAGAAACACATTCAAATGACCGGCAGAGCAGGAGAAAACAACAAGCCCAACCCTGAAAAGAGCAAGCCCAAAAAAAACGCAACCCGCGACTTTACAAAATTCAAAGCGACTGCTCAAAAAAAGAAGCCCAAGGTCGCTTATAATAAGCGGACTTGGCAACACTGGTAGTGTGACGTTGTTTTGAGCTGTGCAAGACTTTAAAATGTTGTGTTTTTGAAATGTGTGTAACTGCCGAGAAACGATGCCCGCAATCTATCATATTGCATAGCTGATATGGCTAACGAGGCTACCGTGATATTGTCAAACTTTCTCAAAACGCATCCTTTTGCCTTGGTTTTGCTCTAGAGTGACTGTATTTCATCCCAAACATGCAAAAATGAGGCAATCTTGTTCCAACTCCGGATAAATCCTGGACACCGCAGGAAATGGTCAAAAAAGTTACTGCAACTATGCTGATCGTTGAAACTGGGCTGCCTATTGCCAAATTTGATCTTTTCATGAAAGTTTATTTACTAAATAATAAACTATTATTTTTGAGTATGGCCCAAGTAGTCATTTTTGCAGCTAATTTCTGGAAATTCAAAATGTCGGACCATGGAGAAGATGCCCCTTTTCATGTATGAAAATTGCAATTTTTTCAGTCATAATAAATACTTAGAATTTGATGGTGGTGGTAAGTCTTCATGAAAGAGGTAACATTAGTGAATGGGTAGCATGAATTCTGGAAATAAACAACTAAAAATCCAACACAGTGTCCCTTTAAGCAGCTCTGCTTTCAAAGCCTTTGGTGCGCCCGACCATGAAGAAAATCAGCCAAAGTTGCTATGGGCTTGCTGAAAAGTCGCTAGATGACATTACGTATGACGTCACGCACGGTGTGCTGATCTACAGTAAACGTGCCCACATGCTTTCGTCCACAGTACAAATGGGCGGTGCTAGCTACTTTTTGGAGATCAGAGCTAATATGCAGCCCTGCTTAACCGTGGGAAACGCTTCAGAATTATGTGGAAAAACGATGAATTTGTCTTTGAAAATGCACGTTTTAAAAAGTGGCCAGATGCACCAAAAAGTCGCTGGATGAGGTTTTTTTGTCGCCAGGGCCCGGGATTCAATGCGGTCGGTGCGGCCAGCCTGCTAGTGCTCATTTAAATTTGTCATATGCATATCCCAAGGAGCTGTAGTGCATCACGTGTCACTTCTATCTTTACCCGCCACTAATGATGCATTTTGTGGTGTCGTGGGGAGGAAGACTGATTTACCTCTCGCATGTGTAGCATATTAGTGCGTGTGCCTTTAAGCCACAGCGGCAATCTGCTGTGGCGCGGTGTGAGTGAGGAGCACCAATTGCTAAGGTTTTAGTTTCTTTTAAAAACGCTACACCTGCTTCATCTTGGCGTCGGCTGGGCGGTCATCATCTGGCTCTTTGTTCGGTTGTCACTGGGGAGCCCGCACCCGTAGGCATAGGTATTCCCCGGGGATGTGGAAGACCTCGTGGGGTTGTTTGGTCCTGCGGTGCGTCTTCTGACCAAGAGCGTAACCGTTTGAGTTTCTACTGAAGTATTTCTGCTGAAATATCACGCTGGCATGCAGCGAAAACAACGAATGGGACTGCAAATAATCACAAGCTAATTGAGATGAACGGTTTGGACAGGCAAATAAATCGCTTGTGTGAACATTGGAAAAGTGCTTCAAACAGGAGAGAACGTAAGAGCAAAGATGAGGATTTTATCATTCATTCACTGCACTGGGATTTATGCATTAGCATTCTCAAAGCCCACGCCACCTCGTTTAGTTTACAAAGCTACACAAATGTATGCGAGTTGACATCCTATGGGCAGTCATGGGTAAGCAGTTAGAGCGTCAGACTTGTATCCCAGAGGTTGCCAGTTCGACTCCTGACCCGCCAGGTTGGTGGAGGGAGTAATCAACCAGTGCTCTCCCCCATCCTCCTCCATGACTGAGGTACCCTGAGCATGGTACCGTCCCACTGCACTGCTGCCCATGGGTGAGGCATAAATCCAATTTCGTTGTGTGCAGTGTTCACTTGTGTGCTGTGGAGTGCTGTGTCACAATGACAATGGGAGTTGGAGTTTCCCAATGGGCTTTCACGCTTTCACGTTTATGGCGCACATGTTGTATTGATTTCGCAATAGGGCGTTGGGGTTTCAGGCTGCAAGAGCAGATTGGTCTGTTATGATGTTGTTTATTTGTTGTTTATTTGTGAAGTTTTTTTTGTTTATTCATTCGTTAGTTATTACTGTATTAACCTATTTAGTTATAACTGCTCCAGAAGGTGCCTCTGGGCAGTCTTGATGTGATTACTAAGTGCAAAGCTCTGTCACACCCTCACTCTGGAGCTTCTGGTTTATTTTCAAAATACTTTGGAATCAAGCTGGCATGGCAAGGTGGTGTCCTCAAAGATCTGCAGAGGAGCAGTATTTAAAGCCAAATCCAACTCTAACTTACTCATAGTTAACTTACCCAAACTTGCATGTTTTCAGCCACCCCAAGAAGGTCTGGAGGTAATCCTGTCTCCGCCTCCAGTATTTCTGGTCCTTAATGCTCCTGCCAAATCAAATTTAAATTTCAGCAGAAGTTGTACATGATAAACAATAATATCAATTGTAGTGACAAATGAATTTCAAGTCATGTCAAGTCAAGTCAAGTTTATTGTCAATTTCTTTACATGCACTGGTCATACAAAGAATTTGAAATTGCGTTTCAGGTGAGGACAGATGGATTACTTTTTTTTGTTTTTAAACTTCCACACATCCCCTTCCATTCTGTATGCGCTGCCCTGGCAACAGCACAATATCGTGTGTTATTATATATATATATTTACACACACGCGCGACTGCACCTCTGTACAAAATACCCATGTTGTCTATTGCAAACCCAGTGGTGGGGACACAGACCTTAATCCAAAGTTGGTCTTATTTGCTTAATGTGTGATGGTATGTATGAATGTTTTATGTAATGTACAAAATTGGTAGTTTTGGCTTGTCCGTCAACATTGCTAAATGTGTCCATTCCAGTTGTTTTTCACCAAACCATGTCATAGTTGAATGCAAAAAAGTGAACAAAAATGCAATGTTATCACACATAATTTAATTTGTTTGTTGGTGTATTCAACTTCAATTGAAACTAAAGTTGCACTCAGTCCAGGAGCGTCATGTACGAAGCTCACTTACGGACAAAAAAAACTACTTAGGTTGTTTTCCGAAGACATCCAGATGTACTCAAACTGACGAGACGTGGAAAACTGCGGATCTCTGTGTGAATTTCAGAGCTGCTGTGGGAGTTGCCGTAAGCACATTTCTGGCGTATTTCGACAGCACACAGATTTAGTCATTTAGACACACAGAAGCATGCACCACAACTGCATGTGCTATACGTGGTCTTTCTACGGCCAAGGTTGCCAGATGAAGCTAATGATTTCCAGCCCAAAAAATGCTCAAAATCCGCCTGGAACCACTTAATCCCGCCCAATTCTATTGATTTCTATGGGAAAAATTGGGCGGGTTTTCCTGCAAAATGTCATTTTTACCCGCAGACTGCCATCATAAGCAGCCAGTGTTGCCAAAGTCGCTATGGGCTTGCTGAAAAGTCGCTAGATGACGTCACAATGTCACGCACGGCGCGCTGATCTACAGAAAACGTGCCCACATGCCTTCGTCCACAGTACAAATGGGCGGTGCTAGCTACTTTTTGGAGATCAGAGCCAGTGTTGCCAAGTCCGCTTATTATAAGCGACATTGGGCTTCTTTTTTTGAGCAGTCGCTTTGAATTTTGTAAAGTCGCGGGTTGCGGTTTTTTTGGGCTTGCTCTTTTCAGGGTTGGGCTTGCTGTTTTCTCCTGCTCTGCCGGTCATTTGAATGTGTTTCTCAATGGCAACTCGTTTTTTCTCACTCATCCTTACAAGTGACCCTACTACAGCATTGTTAACTGCCACTTTCTGTGGTCACTTGAGGGGATTTTAGCTGCCACGCAGACCCCTGCAAAGAGCAAGGTCTTCCCTGACTAGGCACGCGACTGACGACCCACCCCTTCGGTTGCTTATTTTGGGCTCGTTTTCACTACGCCCGTCAGTCGCTTCTTTTGGGCTTGTTTTCAGGACGTCAGTCGCTTATTTGTCGTAGAAAATCTGGCAACACTGATCAGAGCTTATCTGCAGCCCCGCTTAACCGTGGGAAACGCTTCTGACGGCGGCGCAGAGTCAGAATTACGTGGAAAAACGATTCATTTGTCACCGAAAATGCATGTTTTAAAAAGTGGCCAGATGAGTTTTTCGTCGCCATGTGCCCGAGATTCACTGCGGTCGGTGCGGCCAGCCTGCTAGTGCTCATTTAAATTTGTCATATGCTTGTAGGGTAGACCAAGTAAAGTTAAGTACAGGGTACAGTTTAGGTAAATCAAATATACCTGTGTAACAACAAGACTCTGATCCAATTCCAAAGTGTAGGCATAACATAAAATGACAGTCCCAAAACATTTGGTGACCATATCGAAGATTGTGTAATCTCGGTTTATACATTCGGTTCCTGCCATATCTTTGTCTCATACAAGCAGATGTACGTGCATGAGAATTCCTGTGCGTATCACAAAAGCTGCCACACTGGTGCATCATGTGTCACATCTGTCTCTACCCGCCACTGGAAATGCATTGTGTGGTGTCTCTCACAAGACAAGCGAAATAGTCGCTAGATTCGGCCAGATTGAGCCTGGAAAGTCGCTAGATTATTTTTTTTGTCGCCAGAGGTGGTCAAAAGTCGCTAAATTGGCAACACTGTAAGCAGCCCAATCTGGCAACACTGTCTACGGCTAGTCTGTTTTAGTACTTCTGGACGCGTCCGTGGAAAACAACTTAAGTAGTTTTTTTGTCTGTAAGTGAGCTTTGTACATAAGACTCCTAGTAGTGGCATTAGCCTACCTAGAGTTCAGTACGTCGGACAAGCAGTCCAAATTCTCCACAAAGTTGGCTGTGTGGAGTGTCTCCTCCTGCAGGGTGCAATTGATGCCTTTAATGGATGTGTTTCTCTGTGAGATTGGGGGCCATCCTGCAAGGGGGGGAGAGAGAGATGGTTCGGGTGCAGGTGTGGTTGGCGCAGCTGAAAGATGCCATTCACCTCTTGGCCCGTCACATTTTCTGTATGGTTGGCTCCATTACCGTCGTCAGGCAACACCATGCCCTGGTGCTGGTGGTTGTTACCATTCTGGGTGTGCGCATTACACGCACCTTTCAATGGACCATCAACCTCTTCAGGTGGGGAGAGAGAGATGGTTCGGGTGCAGGTGTGGTTGGCGCAGCTGAAAGATGCCATTCACCTCTTAACCCGTCACATTTTCTGTATGGTTGGCTCCATCACCGTCGTCAGGCAACACCATGCCCTGGTGCTGGTGGTTGCTTCCGTTGTGGGTGTGCGCATTACACGCACCTTTCAATGGACCATCAACCTCTTCAATGGTCCTCGTCAAACACGAACACTATCAGGAAAAACTATATATGTCTCCAACTGACCTCTTGTCAGGTAATGGACATTGAATACATGAAAGACTAAAAATTCTTACTTTGACATGCTTACTGTGATATATTTACATTTTAACAGATACAATTATTAGTAGAATTCATTATTGTATTACGTGAATGGGGTGTTTCTTCAAATTGTTCCGCACTGATTTGATCAGGTGGGGCACATAAAAAATCAATGGGATGCTTCTTCCGAACGACAAGCAATGGGACAGGGAACCATCCTCCCTGAGCATTAAGGATGCCCCAAGGTCCTTCATGGCCCGGACATTGGTCAACACCTGGTCGTAGACCACACACTTGACCTGAAAGCACAACACACTTATAGTGTCAATATAACACCACCCAGGCAAGGCACCTACCAAAGAGGGTTGTGTGGTGTGGTCTGCTTGTGATCACAATACCCACCACGCTATGTCTATACACTGAGCAAAACCTTACTTTCAATGTCACTTATTTGTTTAATTTGCATGTAATGGTCAGGAAAGTATTATCCATCACGGTGCAGTGACTGTCGGGTTCATAGCTTGTTTAAATCGTGGAATAGTGCACTCATTTACATTATAACAAACTTTAAGGCCAATGCCCTCCAGCAATTGGATGGCATGTAATGGTCAGGAAAGTATTATCCATCTCGGTACAGTGACTGTCGGGTTCATAGCTCTTTTAAATCGTGGAATAGTGCACTCATGTACACCAATGCCCTCCAGCAATTGGATGGCCTCTCCCAACTTTTGAACTATGGTGCTGCTGGCCATTGTTGTTTCCGATTGGAAGAAGCCAATTGCTTAAAGGTAGCCTGGTAAACCAGCGCCAGGCGCCGAAATTTTTCAGCTGCGAGTGGGTCTGGCCTCGGATCTGGGAACGGTTTGAACACTGTGCCCTGAGTCCAAAACCTATTACAATGCAGAGATTTGTATTGAATCAAAGCGGGCGGGTTTTGAGGGAGTGACGAGCACACAACACCGTTGGGAAAGCACATCAACGGCAAAGATCGCAGATTGGTCAGAGCGCCGGCACGGTTCGAATAAACAACAGGTTGTTCTCATCAACAATCTTCGAGGTAGGATCTTCATCGGGGCCAGACTAAATTACTCCGGTCTCACATTTAGGCTGTTGCCAGATGTGTTTGGCCAAATCCCGCCCAAAAGCTTCTCTAAAACCACCAAAATGCGCTGAATTCCGCCAAAAATCAACAAATTACATTGACTTCTATGGGCCCAAAACGCCTGGAAAAATCCGTCAAATACCCAATTTTTCCCGTTTATACCCGCAGACGCTCATCCCAAGCATCCGCCCAATCTGGCAACATTGCTCACGGCATCTTGTGCCAACAACTCTTCGTCTGTATATTCTGGTTCAAAAAGATAACTAACCCCGTCTCACCATATTGCCATTATCGCACAACACCAGCTCATATGGACTGGCCATGTCATCCGGATAACAACTTGATGACGGAAACCGTGCCCTTGGAGGTCAAAAGAAGAGGTACAATGATAACATCCAAAAATAACCTCAGGAAGTGCCATATACCCCTTAAAGTAAAATAAGAGAATATACATAGGATTTTTCCGTCTATGTGTTTGCATTGCCAATGTAGCAGAGTGGACGTTTTAATAATTATTACCCAAGGTAAGAATTACCATTAATATGTAATTGCACGACTACGCCACCAGAGGGAGACTCTGGAACCCAAAGTTAACTTTTACTCAGGACACAGGTTCGATAAGGACAACGGAGACGGGAATTCAAGTGGAAACAATTACAATCTTTTAATATACATTGCCTTATAAAATACAGTTTTGAAAGGACGTTAGACAACCACAGTAAATATGGTGGGACAGGACACTCAGGGTGGGTTGCACCAACATGACTTAACTTAAACCTAGTTTAGGCCTAAACTGAGTTTAGTTAATCCATGTTTAAACAGGGTTTAAATTAATCTGAGATGTGTTGCACATCTTAAATTTAAACCTGGATTACCTAAACTGGTTTAATCAAGGATTAAACTAGATTTAAATATGTTCATCAGACACCATTGATGGGTAGGTCAAAATGTGTGCCTAAAAAGACAAAACGTACATTTATTATTGAATATTTAACAAACAAACGATCACAC
>NC_085863.1:41774383-41779383 GCF_034702125.1 Engraulis encrasicolus
AGAATGTTTTGAACACTGTGCCCTGAGTCTGGTAAACCCAATTACAATGCAGATATTTGTTTTGAATCAAAGCGGGCTGGGTTTTGAGGGAGTGACGACAAAGCTTGCAACACCGTTGGGAAAGCACATCAACGGCAAAGATCGCCGATTGGTCAGAGCGCCGGCACGGTTTGAAAAAACAACAGGTTGTTCTCATCAGCAATCGTCCGAGGTAACGTTCATCCTGGCCAGACTAAATTACTTCGGTCTCACATTTAGGCTGGTTTATCAGGCTAGGTTATCAATAGGTAATTAAGATAAGATTGAAATCCAGGGTTATACCACCACATATTGATATCTGAACTCTTCTTAAAGGTGCCAGAACAGGATGGTGGCCAGAATAGGTATTGCAACTATACACTCGCCTCCAGAAGAGTTGTCGCCTATCCATCTGTTTGGAATAACAGCTAATAACCTGACTTTCAATTAATCACTTGGCTTCAGAAGTCACTCATATAAAAGCTACAACCCTCCCGAATGAAAATGTATGTACAAAAATACATTTCATGCACCAACGAAAGATTGACCCTTTATTGAACACAGACAGGGCAGATTTTCACAAGACAAAAGTTTTGTCGCCTATCGAACATAATGTGAAAATGAGCAGATAAGTCACTTCAAAACACTTCAAATACGCAGATTGGGTGTCATACTTAATCACTGAATCACTCTCACCTTTCCAGAAAATCAACTTTGGCCTTAGGTGTATGTTTAGGGTCATTGTAATCATGGAAAGCAACACAATGAAAATCAATGGAGTTCAATGAGAGATGGTGACATATTCGCTATTCGTAGAGCAATACATGTTTAACTTCATGATTTAATCAATGATAAAAGCCCTCAAACACCTGCAGCATGCATGCAGCTCCTCGTAAGAGCTGTATCTGTACAGTACTGTTTCACTTGATGCACCATTTCTCTTTTTTCATATTCTTCATCTCCAACACCATATAGTTTTGATGCTATCAGTTCTAAAATGGTTGATCTTGGGATCTTGACTTCAGAGTATGAGTCCCATTAGCCTTCATTTTTGTCAGAATTAGGCCTGACATACTCTTGGCTGGCTTTTTTGAGACAGGACAGTGGGAGAGACTTCTTTGGTGTTAAAGGTGAAGAATTTGGAAAAATTGTGCCTAAAGTCAAACATGGGAGGGATACAGCTCTTATGTGGAGCTGCATGCATGCTGCTGGTGTGTGAGGGCTTTTATCATTGATTACATCATTAAGTTAAAAATGTATTGCTCTACGAATAGCAAATATGTCACCATCTCTCATTGAACTCCATTGATTTTCATTGTGTTGCTTTCCATGATTACAATGACCCTAAACATACACCTAAGGCCGAAGTTGATTTTCTGGAGAGGTGTGAGTGAATCAGTGATAAAGTATGACACCAGATCTGCGTATTTGAAGTATTTTGAAGTGACTTATCTGCTCATTTTCACATTATGTTCGATAGGCGACAAAACTTTTGTCTTGTCAAAATCTGCCCTGTCTGTGTTCATTAAAGGATCAATCTTTCTTTGGTGCATGAAATTTATTTTTGTACATTCATTTTCATTCGAGAGGGTTGTAGCTTTCATATGAGTGACTTCTGAAGCCAAGTGATTATTTGAAAGTCAGGTTATTAGCTGTTATTCCAAACAGATGGGTAGGCGACAACTCTTTTGGAGGCGAGTGTATTGCTCAATGAAACTGCTGCCTACTGCCAAATTTTATCTTTTCATGAATATTTACAAAATAATGAACAAATATTTACTAGCATGACCAAAGTTAGGTAAGGTTTGCAGCTAAAAAGGTATATTTCTGGAATTTCAAAATGGCAGACTATGGAGAAGAACCCCCCATTTCATGTATGAAAAGCACAATTTTCCCAGTCATAATACTTAGAATTTGATGGTGGTGACAAGTATCTTTAAGTCAAAGCATGTTGTTACAAGGTGCATCACCCTGTTTATTTTGCATTTTTGAGATCTGGGAATATTAAATATTTTGTGTTTATTTGTCATTCCTGCAAATAAATCCTCTAAATGTCAATATTCTCATTCAGAATTCAGAGGAAATGTCAGTAGTTTATGGAATGAAACAACGATCTTTATTTTATTGAGTCCAGCCTGGATCATTTCCCAATCCTACACCACTCTCTTCCTCTCACCATTTTTTTTTTTGATTGATTTGATTTATTTCAGATGTAGCACAAGAACAATAAGCAGCCAAATTAAATAAATACAAGTACTATCATTATGTGCAACTGAAAAGGCCTTCTTGGCACTCCTTCAATATCCTGTTGAATAAATGAAAATAGTTTATGTGAATAGTTTATTACTGTATATGAAAGTCAAGTGATAAAAAGTCAGTTGAAGAGTCCTCATTTTCTCATTTAAATGACTTCTACAGTATGGCACTCCATGAACATAAACCTGGCCATGTTAATGTGTTAAACCTGAGAATAACCTGCAAGTGGCATTTAGCTAAGAAAATGAGGACTCAAGGCTCTTCTGCTAGATAATTAACCATTACCCTCCAGGCTGTGTGTCTCAAAAGTGTAGTTGTTAGCCAGTTAGCAACTTGGGTAGTTGCCAATGGGAAACTGCATTACAAGCAACAAAGTAGCTACCATAGTTCCTATGGTTTTGTAATTACATTTTTTATTGAAACACACTCAGTATAGTATACATTTGCAGTGAGTTTCTATGGTTTTGAGAAATGCACCCCTGGTTTGCTACTGAACTTGTGTCTTGGCATAGTATTCCTCTGGTCACACATACATACACACACACACTCACACTAGCAGGAAGAGGTGAGGCAGGCTGCCGCGGCGTGGGTGGTAATGGTAATGCCCTTAGTTTATCATCATGTGAAATACCTTATTGTAAAAAAACACTTGGGATGGACATCCACACACACATGACTGGCCAGATACCCACGCACGCCTGCACGCACACATACACACACACACACACACACACACACACACACACACAATTGGCCATACACGCATGCACACATGCACATGACTGGCAATACATACACGTGCACGCACACAGATGACTGGGCAGTGGGCATGACTATTCCCTCATCTCTTCCTCTTTAAAGGGAACATGACGGCACCGCACCAAATAAGACAACTCCAACTCTCCCCCACCCCACCCCACCCTACCCTACCATACCCACATACTCGTCTAATGCAATTACAACTCCAACAGCTGTCTGTTGCCTAATGGTTAGGGAGTTGCTCAGGGCAGTGGTTCCCAACCTTCAGGTCAAGACCCCCCAAGGGAGTTGCCAAGCATCCATGGGGGTCGTGACTCTTGCTTTTAAGGGGTTTAATAATTGTAATGTAATTAATATGTCTGGGGGGTCACCAAAGTTTATGTTGAACTAAGAATAAACGCACATCAGTCTCAAATGATTTTCTTTGGGTTACCAGCAACCGTCACAGTATCATTTACAACAGTGGTGGGGAACCTTTTTCATTCGAGGGGCCACTTCAAATTCCTCCAAGGGCCGTAAAAGTCCTCCGTGGGCCGTTCTATGAACACAAACCAGGATTTCCCCATGCACTTTAAGCCTATATTGAAGGCAAAGCAGACCCCACCTTTTGTAGGTCTCCTGATTATACCTTAACCCCTTAGCGCAGCACTATGGCTCTCTGTAATGTCATAGCAATGTTGCTATGATGTAGTTAAGCATTTTCCGCAAGTGAATAGGGTCGCCGGCGACCCCTGCTGCAGTAAGAGGCTACTTGTATTGCAAATGTAATTTCTAAGATTCCTTTACAAAATGTGTCATATTTTATTTGAAGCTGCATAACATTAACATTATGGGCCGGATAAAACAGCCTCAAGGGCCGTAAACAACCCTCGAAGCATAGGTTCCCCACCCCTGATCTACAGCGTCTGTTCCAAAGAAATCATTGTCATTAAACTAGAATGGGCACTCGGTAGAGCGCAAACCTTCGCCTACGCCACTTATTTTTTTCAGGCCATCTTCAGAGTGTGGGGCATAACATTCTCCAAATTTTGGTGTTAGTTTCATTTAAATCGGACCAGAATATCGTAATATTACATATTTGGCCCAGTCTTGACCTCTTACTCAATTTCGCATGCACACGTTGTTCTGGCATGTAGTGCTTGGCAAAGAAAAACGTTTTTGACCTTTTCGTGACCTTGACCTTGACCTTTGACCCAATCACTCCCAAAAAGTAATTGATTGTTCCTTGAGTCATGACCAATCATCCCAGTAAATTTCATAAAAATCGGCTGAATTTACGTTTTTGACCTTTTCGTGACCTTGACCTTTGACCCAATCACTCCCAAAAAGTAATCGATTGTTCTTTGGGTCATGACCAATCATCCCAGTAAATTTCATATAAATCGGCTCAATTTACGTTTTTGACCTTTTCGTGACCTTGACCTTTGACCTTTGACCCAATCACTCCCAAAAAGTAATTGATTGTTCCTTGGGTCATGACCAATCATCCCTCTAAATTTCATAAAAATCGGCTCAATTTACTTTTTTGACCTTGACCTTGACCTTTGACCTTTGACCCAATCACTCTCAAAAACTAATCGATTGTTCCTTGGGTCATGACCAATCCTCCCACTAAATTTCATAAAAATCGGCTCAGTTCTGTCTGAGTTATACGAAGTACAAACAAACATTTTGACCTTGACCTTTGACCTTTGACCCAATCACTCCCAAAAACTAATCGATTGTTCCTTGGGTCATGACCAATCATCCCACTAAATTTCATAAAAATCGGCTCAGTTCTGTCTGAGTTATACTAAGTACATACAAACAAACAAACAAACATATTAACAAATAAATAAATAAATAAATACACGGCGGTCAAAACATAACCTTCGCCGACTTTGTCTTGGGGAAGGTAATGAACCATGTACAGTATTACCAGCAAGATTCAAAGAACTTCCAAAAAAATCATTAAAAAGTGTAAGGTG
>NC_085863.1:41784383-41789383 GCF_034702125.1 Engraulis encrasicolus
CTTGTCTGTCTGCATGTCTACTTGTCTGTCTGCCTGTCTACTTGTCTGTCTGCTCGCCTGTCTGCCTGTCTACTTGTCTGCCTGTCTGTCTGCTTGTCTGTCTGTCTCTCTACTTGTCTGTCTGTCTGTCTCTCTACTTGTCTGTCTACTTGTCTGTCTGTCTGTCTGTCTACTTGTCTGTCTGCTCGCCTGTCTGCCTGTCTGTCTGTTTGTCTGTCTGTCTGTCTGTCTGTCTACTTGTCTGTCTGCTCGCCTGTCTGCCTGTCTGTCTGTTTGTCTGTCTGTATCCATCACTCATGCACGCACTCTACCTCAACATACTGCACCTTTGTATCTGTCTGCCTGATACATGAGTCTGTTAGTAGGCTTCAGTATGTCTACCTGTCTAGTATCTATCTCAGTGTGTCTGACCTGTCTATCTATCGTGTGAGCACTCTACTCTACCGAAACTTACACTACACTACCTGTCTGTCTGTCTGTCTGTCTGTCTCCACTGTATGTCTGTATGTCTGCCTGTACTCCTGTACTCCTTGTCTGCATTCCTGCCTGTCTGTCTGCCTGCCTACCTGTCTGTCTGTCTGTCTGTCTGTCTGTCTGCACTCTTGTTTGTCAGCCTGCCTGCCTTTCTGTCTGCCTGCTTGTTTGTCTCATGTCTGTCATGTGAGTGCTCTACCTTAGCATACGGCACCTTTATATCCACCTGTCTGCCTGTCTGTCTGTCTGTCTGTCTGTCTGTCTGTCTGTCTGTCTGCCTTCCTGTCTGTCTGTCTGTCTGTCTGTCTGTCTGTCTGCCTGCCTGCCTTCCTGTCTGTCTGTCTGTTTGTCTTTCTGTCTGTCTGCCTGCCTGCCTTCCTGTCCGTCTTTGTGTCTGCCTGCCTGCCTGCCTGCCTGTCTGCCTGCCTGTCTGCATGTATGTCTGTCTGTCTCTCTGTCTATCTGTCTATCTGTCTGTCGGTCTGTCTGACATGAGTCTGTCAGTAGGCCAGTCACCAGGCTTTACAACTGTTTGATAAGGTATTTATTCTTTCTATCAGACTAATTGTGTGTGTGTGTGTGTGTGTGTGTGTGTGTGTGTGTGTGTGTGTGTGTGTGTGTGTGTGTGTGTGTGTGTGTGTGTGTGTGTGTGTGTGTGTGTGTGCGTGTGTGTGCGTGTGTGCACGTGTTTCCTTAGATGCCAAACGTCGAAGTAAAACCAAACAGAAGGGGAACTACGACAGAGGACGACATACAGCAGGTGTGTGTGTGTGTGCGTGTGTGTGTGTGTGTGTGTGTGTGTGTGTGTGTGTGTGTGTGTGTGTGTGTGTGTGTGTGTGTGTGTGTGCGTGTATGTATTCTTTACTGTAATGCATATCATTCACCAGTAAGGCCCTTTTGTGCATGATTCTTATTTTACGTAATTATTGTATATCTCACAGCATGGTGGCAGTCATGCCAGGTCTAGTGTAATGTTATGTAATTTAATGGGTACAGACTGATACACTTCATGTTGTATGTCTTGTGTTTATATATGTGTGTGTGTGTGTGTGTGTGTGTGTGTGTGTGTGTGTGTGTGTGTGTGTGTGTGTGTGTGTGTGTGTGTGTGTGCGTGTGTGTGTGTGTGTGTGTGTTTGTGTGTTGTGTGTATGTGGGTGTGTATCATAGGAGTGATGGACCTGGTGACGAACGGGGTGGAGGAGGCTTTAGATCTGTGTGAGTGTCTCATCCTGCTCTCATACACACACTCTCTCTTGTGTAGCCAGGACGGTTCCTCTCTGCCCTCTGCTGGCTGCCTGTGGTAATGCCACAGTTTGGGATGAGCGTCATGTGACTGAATTTCTATCTGCCTTTCTCTTTCTATCTATCTATCTATCTATCTATCTATCTATCTATCTATCTATCTATCTATCTATCCATCCATCCATCCATCCATCCATCCATCCATCCATCCATCCATCCATCCATCCATCCATCTATCTATCTATCTATCTATCTATCTATCTATCTATATATCTATCTATCTATCTATCTTTGTGTTTGCAGCTAAAGTGGTGGAGGATAATATAGTGAGTGAGCATGTGCGAGGTAAGAACACCTGTGTGCTGTCTACCTGCCTGTCTGTCTGCCTGTCTGTGTGCCTGCTCATCTGCCTACCTATCTGCTTGTCTGTCTGCTTCTTTTTCTGTCTGCTTGTATGTATGTTTGTTAGTCTGTCTGTCTGCCTGCCTGTCTACCTGTCTGTCTGCCAGCCTGCCTGCCTATCTATCTGTCTGTCTGTCCATCTGTCTCTCTGCCAGCCCATCTGCCTTCCTATCAGCTTGTCTGTCTGTCTGCTTGTTTGTCTACATGTCTACCTGTCTGCTTTCCTGCCTGTCTGTCCATGTGTCTGTCTATCTGTCTGTGTGCCTGCCCATCTGGCTAGCTATCTGCTTGTCTGTCTGTCTGCTTGTCTGTCTGCCTGACTGCTTCCCTATCTGTCTTTCTGTCTGTCTGCCTGTCTGTTTGCTTGCCTGTCTTTCAGTCTGTCTGTCTGTCTGTCTGCCTGATTGTCTGTCTGTCTGTCTGTGTTACATAAGACGTTACCCTGCAGACTATGCTAAAACCCTGAGGCTTTATTGTCTAAACAGGTACACTGTTATTTCCCTGTCTGCAGAGAAGGCTTATATGTTGCATCAACGTGATACATGTACAGTATATTATGCTGGCTATCATGTCATGTGACCCAGGGGGACCAGTGCTAGCTCACCTGTGGCAAGGCCAAGTGATAGCTCAGCTCCATACCAGGTAGTCCAAGCATCTCATCTTGATAGTTCAGCAGGAGAGGGGGGAAGGTTCTGGTTATGGGTCTTGCATGCACCGGTACTGTATGTCCACAACGTGCTGGGGAGAACCAAGGCTGCCAGCCCTCCTCTCACCCACAGCTCTTCCATTGATCACTTCCCACCTCCCATGAGCACCTGGCCCTTTTACATGGGTGGTCCCAGACAAACCAACAATTTCCCTGTCTGTCTGTGTCTGCCCATCTGCCTGTCTGCTTGTCTGTCTGTCTGTCTGTCTGTCTGTCTGTCTGTCTGTCTGTCTGTCTGTCTGCCCATCTACATACCTGTGTGTCTGTCTGTCTGTCTGTCTGTCTGTCTGTCTGTGTCCCTGTCGGTCTGTCTGTCTGTTTGTCTGTCTAACTGTCTGCTTGTCTGTCTGTCTGTCTGTCTGCTTGTCTGTCTATCTCATGAAACATTTTAAACTCAGATTAACAATTCCTGATTCTCTCTGAATCCCCCAGTGACTACTCAAGGTGAGTTTTTTACTTTCTTTCTTTGAGATTTCAAATGTGGTTGCTTCATTCTGTCCCTCATAGGCTACATAAGGCTTAATCTTCTGTATATACTCATATAGAATACATAAGTGTTGATCTATATGGTAATACTTAACTTGACGCCGGCGTCATACATATAATATATAATACATAATGTATGACATGTCACAACAGTGCCGTAACGCAATCATGTTTGTGTCATAAACATTATGTCAATTTCATAAACATTGCATGACTGTTGTCATGATTCCGTAATTGTAAAGGCAGCCCAAACAATGGCACTTTTTCATGACCATAAAGTGTTTATGACTCGTCCATGGCTGCGTCATGACACTGTTGTGACCCTGTCATGACACTGTCATGTAATGCTTATGACATTAGCATCTATATTTGCAGTGGTGCTGATCTGAATTGTCTGTTTGTCCACAGTTATGAACTGGCTCAATAAGGTGGCTGACGTTGGTGAGTATGTATATATGTGTGTGTGGGGTGTGTGTGTGTGTGGGGGGGGGGGGTGTATATGCCTATGCATATATGCACGTATGTGTGTGTGAAATGCTCACATGTCCAAATACATACAGTGTTTCAGTACATAGTACACCAGCCTAATCTCTCTCTCTCTCTCTCTCTCTCTCTCTATTAGGTAAAGGAATAGCCAATGGTGTGTGCCGAACAGGTAAGTGATGTGTGTGTTACGGTATATTGTGTGATGACTGAGATGAATGATACATGTTAATGTTATTGAGCGCACAAAATATTTGGACATAAACAACTGTTTGAAAGTTGGGGGTGTGCACCATCCACAAAGGAATCCAGGTGCCAGATGATTGCAGAAGATAGATAGGCCCATTTGACATTCCACATTGTCTGTATGCACAGATACCGCACAAATACACCTACCGCGACAAGAGCGAGGCGAGCGACGGAAGTAATTGACTTTGTATTGAGTCGCGCGACAAAAGCGATTCTGGAGACTAGAGCGATTTGCGCGACGAGCGTGACAGTTTGAAGTTGAAATCCTTTCAACTTTCTATGACGCGGTTCGGCGACAAGCTGCGACAGCCAATGACTGTATAGAGGTCAGTGACCACAGCCAATGGGAATGTTTGAATGCTTTGACTTCTGTTTGTAGCCCAATTGGGCGGGCACCCGCCCAATTGGGCTACTTTGGATGAGCGTCTGCGGGTAAAAATGGGAGAAATTGGCCATTTGGCGTTTTTTTCCAGCCGTTTTTGGCCCATAGAAGTCCAATGTAATTTGTTGGATTTGGGCGGAATTTAGCGCAATTTGAAGCTTTTAGGCGGGATTTGGTCAGACACATCTGGCAACACTGGCTCCCACAGTAATCTTTTTTTAGGACTATTGTATGCGTGTGTGTGTGTGTGTGTGTGTGTGTGTGTGTGTGCATGCACACACTGTCTCACGCGAACCGACAATTGGCGCTGTGCTGCAGCCTCCAGAGCTGGTGTGTGAATGTGGGAATATGTATGTCGGGGACCCTATTGAAAATGAGATGTCACATCTCAAGAGGCACTCCCCGTAAATAAATAAAAATACATAAATATTTATGTGTGTATGCATATGTGTATTTGGAAAGCGCTTTGAGTAAACTTCATACTTGTGATACTGCGCTATATAAATACATATTGTATTGTATTGTACTGCAATGGGCTTGTTCCTGATGGCGCGTTCTGCAGCAGGCACAAGCCCA
>NC_085863.1:41794383-41806883 GCF_034702125.1 Engraulis encrasicolus
ACACACACAGCCATGTTCCCACACTCCCCCTTCAGCACCCCCAAGCACACATTTACCATGCACACACACACACACACACACACACACACACACACACACACACACACACACACACACACACACACACACACACACACACACACACACACACACACATACACACAGTGCAGTGCAACGTGCTAAATGACTGTTTCCCTGTGTGTGTGTGTGTGTGTGTGTGTGTGTGTGTGTGTGTGTGTGTGTGTGTGTGTGTGTGTGTGTGTGTGTGTGTGTGTGTGTGTGTGTGTGTGATGCTAATGGACCCTAATGAAGGCAGAGAAGAATGAGGCGGGGGGCAGACTATAGAAGGGTGGGGGTACACAGAGAGGGAAGGAGACGGGTTGACCAATAAAGAACGAGAGAGAAAGGAGAGACACTCGGAGAGAGAGAGAGAGAGAGAGAGAGAGAGAGAGAGAGAGAGAGAGAGAGAGAAGGACAGAGAGAGGGAGAGAGGGGGATACAGTGAGAGAGGGAAGGAGAGAGGGAGAAAGACAAGTATAGACAAAGAGAGCTAGACCGTAGGCATGGAGGGGAGGCACACAGAGGGGCTGGCAGAAGGGGGAACTTGAAGGGGGTAACACATGGATAGAGGGATAGAGAGAGAGAGGGGGCAGCACACAGAGAGAGGGATAGAGAGGGGTATAGAGAGGGAAATAGGGGAGCAGAGAGAGGGAAAGAGAGGAGAAGAGAGAGGGGAAAAGAGACGGATAAAGAAGGGTAGAGAGAGAGAGAGAGGTGACAAGAGAGAGGGAGAGAAATACATAGAGATGGAGAAAGAGAGCGAGAGGTAGGTTACTTGATGGATGGACAGTGAGTGTAGATGGAGGAAGAGTGTGAGAGAAAGAAACAAAGAGGGAGAGACTGATAGACAGAGAGAGGGACAGAGAGACAGAGAGAAAGTAAGAGGAGGGAGAGATGGAGAGAGGGATGGAGAGAAAGGGAGGGATGGAGAGAAAGAGATGACGAGAGAGAAACTGTAAGACTGAGAGAAAGGGACTGAGGGACAGATGGATGAGAGAGAGATGGAGAGAGGGACAGAGAGAAGGAGGGGGAGGGAGAGAGGGAGATGAAGAGAGACTGAGAGAGAGAGACGGAGAGAAAGAGGAGCCCAGTCTCGTGATAAAATCAACTATATGCTTTGTGGCGCCGTAACGATATAGCCTTGTTTTGCGTGGTTGGGCAACGTTCGTAGGCTACGAGATGTTTACAAATGCTACAAATGTTTGATTACCGTATGAAACTAGTGAGTCCCATTTCCAGTTACCCTTTACTCACGCTTGATCGTTGACGTCCGTCCCCATTATTCTTTCCCCCAGAACCAAACTACCCCAATTGTCAATTCCACCTTTTGTCACCCTACCACGACAAGCAAGACTATATCGTGACGACACCACAAAGCTTATAGTTGATTTGTTCTGTTTCTTTTTCGTAAGGATTTCACGAATGGCACGAGATACGGTTGGAGAGAGTGACAAGGGAGAGATGAGACACACTGTATCCACCCAGCACCTTCACATTCTCTCTTTCTCTCTCATTCTCTCACCCATACACTCTCATACCTGAATTTCCCCCTGGGGATCAATAAAGTTACTCTACTCTACTCATTCGTTCACACACGAGTTCAGTTGTAGCAGGACAGGCTCCCACTGTGTGTGTGTGTGTGTGTGTGTGTGTGTGTGTGTGTGTGTGTGTGTGTGTGTGTGTGTGTGTGTGTGTGTGTGTGTGTGTGTGTGTGTGTGTGTGTGTGTGTGTGTGTGTGTGTGTGTGTGTGCATATGTACATTTGTGCATGAGTGCATGCTTATTTTCCCTTGATTCCTGGAAATTTCTAGATTGCGGATAGCCATTATCTCACATGACTTTTCTGCCAACTAACACACACACACACACACACACACACACACACACACACACACACACACACACACACACACACACACACACACACACACACACACATGAAGTCATAGCTTTAAACGCTGAACATGTGTAGGCCTATTAGGCCTTGAGCCAGAACCCAAAAATTGACCTCTCGCAATCGAACGGGTGGGCAAGTTCTAATCTGTTTTTTTGACTTCTTGGACATCTCAAGTAAACATTTTGGCATGATAACCATTGCAAACAGGTAGCTTTTTGGTAGTTATCATGTGTTGAAATGGTGCACCAGTAAAATGGAAATGTGAAAATCGGTATTGTGGTTCTTTACTATTATGTAGTTTGTTGACCACACAGGGTGCTTGAATTACCTCAGGGATGCTTTCCCTTCTATTAAGACCCTACAGGGGTTGTTAGACCACACTAATAGGCCTAATAGAATCACCTCAGCAATGTGTGAATGACAAAATGTGATAAAAAGGATAACATAAGAAATCCGATTTTTAATTTTTTTTAAACTTTTTTACTTTTACACCCAACAGCAAAACAACACCAAAAAACATAATGAACAAACACATACTAACATGTGATAACCATATACTGTACATTAATATGGCATGATAACCATTGCAAAGAGGTAGTTAGTGAAAGATCATGCGTTGAAATGGTGGACCAGTAAAACGGAAATGTGAAAACTCTATTGTTGTTTTTTGTTATTATGCAGTTTGTTGACCACACAGGGTGCTTACATTTCCTCAGAGATGCTTTCCCTTCAATTAGAGCCCAAAAAGGTTGTTAGACCATACCAATAGACCTAATAGAATCACCTAAGCTATATGTGAATGAGAAAATGTGATAAAAATGACAACATATGAAATCGTTTTCTTTTTATTATTAAACTTGCAGGACAATGGAATACAAATCAATTAAAATATATTCTTCAAAGTTATTTTCTGGATTTTCTTTTTGATGTTCTGTCTCTCTATATTAGAATACATTTTCTCATTAATATTATAGAATGGTCACGTCTTTATTAGTGGGCAAACCAACAAAATCAGCAAGGGATCAAATACTTATTCTCCTCACTGTATGTCACCATGATGATCCTCTTCATGCTGACATACGCATGTCTTAAGTTTTTAGAGGGTTGTGCATTTTGAGCTACTTCTCAGACATTGGCAATCCTGCAGTTTACATTGATGGCTGCACTTGCAAGACATCAGTTGTAGCACTGCCTCAGGGGCTGGAGATTGCCGCATTCACTGTATAGTGAGCTGGTCATTTTCATAGTTGGCCCAGCCATGGTCAAGTGTTCTTGGGATTTGAGGATGCTGCTGAAGACTTGCTCTCAAGATGCCAGCCTGATAGTTGGCAAACATAGCATGCATGAGGAGGCAGTCCTCACATGGTGGAAGTTGGCTTGATTCACACTCTCCATGCTGAGTGCAGAAAAGCTGGTAACGGGTTGTATGTATGTTCTACGTATTTGTCGATGCTATGTAGAGTTGGCACCTAAATGCTTCATGAATACATCCATGGACAGCTCCAAGTCCTGTCCCAGCTTATGAAAAACTATTTGAAAGAGCTCTGAACTCATCGTGAGCTTTAAGGCTCTGAGCTTTCCACGGCCTGCACTGTCCTTTTGTGTTTTTATGATTATTTTTTATATTTACTTTACATTATTTTTCTATTGTAGACCTAGCCTCTTCCCCCTTACATTAGAAAATTCGCACTGGGTACAAGTAGTTCAAGAAAACTGTCATGTGGTTTTTACCTTGGCTGTCATGTGGTGCACCTCGACCGGCTGGCTTTAAGGTTGTAACGCAGTCCTTCTGCTATAACCTTATTGTCACCAAATGGTAATGGCCAAGTCTTAATCGGTTACCTAAGACTTCCTGCATTGTTAGCAATGTTGTTATAATGTTGTAATAAATATATATATGTAGTTGAGCGTTTTCAGCCAAGAGTGAATTGGCCTGTTGCCAGGCTCATTTGCAGTAGGAGGCCATCAGAGGTAGAAAGAATACTAAAGAATGTAATTAAGTAAAAACAGTAACATACCATTACTTGGTTCAAATTCTACTCAAAGTAGAAGTAAAATTACCTCTTTAAAAGTGTGCTTGAGTAAAAGTTTAAAAAAAATACTTTAAAAATGTAATTTGAGTAGAAGTTAGTTACTTTCAGTTTGTCTTTCTATCGCTTTCCTTAAATAGCACCCTTCGTGACCTCTGTCTATCTCTACACATGCCATCTTCCAAAAACCTGGCTTTGATCGTGACAACAAAATTCTGTGTGCCCTGTTGTGGCAAAGTTGCAGGCCGAGGGTCAGCTCATTGATACAACAGCCCATTACTCTGAATTTAGGGGTCTGGATTTCATTGTGTTTGGGTCTGGGACCTTCAATTTCAAAGGCGGGGAAGTCTACCAAAGGAAATAGTCTGGTGGATTTCATTTAATTCCCAGTTGAGAGATTAAATTCATGAATAAGTTTTGTTAATAAATAATAAGTCTTGTATATCTTCTAAAAAACAGTTTTCAGGCTGCGTTGCTACTCCCTCAGATCTAGTCCCTGGTGTGTGCTCTACTATTCTCAGCCAGTTGCTTGCAACTCTATTGTGTACCGTCTATGGGCTGTCGGACTAATGGTATTGGGCCAGCGGGCCCTAGAGTCATCCAATAGATTAGTCCAAAATAGATCATTTATGGTAAATGGTAATAACACACAATTCCCCTTCATGTCTGACAGATGTTCCCCTTTATTTCAATTTTGCCTTCCTCAGTACTCAAGATAGATATAAGTAAAATACTTGGGCCAAATTGTAATTTGAGTAAAAATAAAATCACCCATTTAAATAACTACTTTGGAAATTACAAGTTACTCATCAAAGTACTCAATTACAGTAATTTCAGCAAATGCAATTACTGTAGGTTAAAGAACTTAAGTATGAGGCGGCCCCTTGTCAGTATATCAGGAATATACACATCACCACTAAAAGTGTATATAGGCCTTTTTCCTCACACATGTGTTATGTTCAAGCATGCATGTACAAGAAAAGGTATTGTATAAGCTTGAATTGATGTCTATCCCTGCTATTGTCTAAAGGGTGCCTCATACTTAAGTACTACTTATTACTACTTAAGTGTTTTTGGGAAACTCAGACGATATTACAAGAGTTACCAGCAGGGACAGCCATATGAAGGTAGATATTTGAACAGAAGAAGACAAATGCAAGCAGAATCATAGAGTCAACTCCATCTGTCAGGCACAGACACACAGCCACTGCCACACCAACACGCATGCACATTATGTGTTTTCTCTGGGTTTCTGGTAATGTGTGGAATGATCAAAATTTGAGAATAGCATAACATATGAATCTAGAAACCACCACTTATTTTCAAATAGTAAATGTACTTTAATTACCAGACACTGAAGCAGTAACTGTAAGGGAATGCAACTCTTCAATTTTTTGATTGTTAATAATGTAATAGTGAAACATGTAATCTGTTATTCCCCATTACTGGCCTGCTCTCTGGACTCTTCATACAGTATGTTGCTTGGAAGGTGGGGTGATCCCAGTGCAGAGCGGGTCTGTCTGTTGATTTGGGACTTTACTTTTACTGTTGGTTTTCCAAACCCAAGTGATTGTATCATAGGCATGCACAGATCTAGGAACGGACTTGGTGGTGCTAAAGCATCTGCCCCTTCGCAGTATTGGACGAAAAAAAGGCCCTTTTTGAAAGTTCTTGTTATTTTGCCACAATGTGTTCCATATTGGTATGATCATCTACGGTAGAAATTCTTGAGATCAAAAGCATGTGACAATTTCCCACTGATATAGTATAGTTTATAATACAAGGGTGGGGAATCTAACTTATGTCTCAAGGGCCGTTTACGGCCCCTGATGTAATTTTAATGTTATGCAGTTTCACATGGAATTTGACATGCTTTGTAAAGAACTCTTAGAAATTGAATTTGCAATACAATTAAGTTATGTTTTCAGGGGACCTAGAGGAGGTGGGGTCTGTTGTGAAGGTGCCCACCTTCAATGTAGGCCTAAACTGCAGGGGGAAATCCTGATTTGTGTTCATAGTGCAGCCTTTTATAAAATTTGAAGTCCCCCACTCCTGTTCTAACCTAGCAAGGAAACTGGAAGTTTCACATGCCCCCCGCCCCCACCTTGAG
Source organism: Engraulis encrasicolus (assembly GCF_034702125.1). NCBI lineage: Eukaryota > Metazoa > Chordata > Actinopteri > Clupeiformes > Engraulidae > Engraulis > Engraulis encrasicolus. The sequence goes on from NC_085863.1 coordinate 41,800,480, forward strand.
CACCTGCCCCCAAAAATGTCTGTGCATGGCACCAGATTGTATAGTGTAGTACACTCTCAACAACAGCATGGTACAAAAAGTGACTTTATCCTCTCCAAACACCCTTAGTCGATGTAAAAAGTGTAGTCTCTGCTTTATCCAATAGGTCTTTGTCTACATATCAAATTCGAGTGTGTATGTAAATTAGTTCACATTTAAGTACATTACACTTTGTTTGGATAATGAAAGATAACTTTTAAGGAAACTTGTAATATAAAACCCACCTGTATTGTAATGTACTGGGAAAATTGTGTGGTGATGCATAGAAGTTTTTTTTTTCACTCTTGAGAAATAAACCCTCATTTTTAAATGAAAAGTCAGTGAAAATGGGGGCCTGAACTAAATTAAGTTGGAAATATGTGTAACGTGCCCTTTGAACTATCCAAGAATTTTGTATAACAACTTTTCCTATAAATATATTTACCTCACAGTCATTTTTATGTTCAATTTATCAAGATATTAGCAAATTAGCCTAGGCGTTTTTAGTGTAAAATGGTTCAAATAAGAAATGCATGGTAAATATGATAAAGCTACTGTTCTGCAAAGGTTATCATACCAATTCATAAACTGGACATATATAGCAATAATAAAATACCAACAAGACTTTGCCCACCCTTTCGATTGCGATCGGTGGTCTGGCTCATGGACTATATATGCAAATCCCCCTATACTATCTGCCAAAGAATTACATAACATACTGACACAGTCCACACCAGGTGTGTGCGTGTGTGTGTCCATGCATGTGCGTCTGTGTATGACTGCGCACATACATGTGTGTGCATGCATGTGAGTGTGCATGTGTGTGTGTGTGTGTGTATGTGTGTGAGAGAGAGAGACACCACCCCTCTCCCCACTATATAAGGGCTCTGTGTGAGCTGCTCACCAATAGAGCAGCTTCTCTTTCACACACAGACACACATTCATACACCCACCGCACACACACTCCTATCACAGACACACATATCACACTCACTACTCTCTGTCTCCTACACACACACACACACACTCGCCTTCACAGGTGGCTTCAACAGCACAGTAACTACAGCGATGGTCGGCGTGACAACCATGCGTCTCCTGCCCATACTTGGATTTATGACGTTGACACTTGTGTCCGTTGGCAACGCTGAGATTCTGCCCCAAGCTGGCTTCAATGTTCAAGGGGTGAGCAGATGCACATAGGCTTCTCTCTCTCTCTCTCTCTCTCTCTCTCTCTCTCTCTCTCTCTCTCTCTCTCTCTCTCTCTATCTCTCTCTCTCCCCCATGTTTATGTTTTGCATCTTCTTTTCCTAACCAGCTAAAGTGACAGGATGCTTAACTGATGCTATACAAATAAAATTATGCTGTTATTATTTGTTCTATTTTTAGTAGTACTATTATTATCATCATTATTACTGTAGTTGCAGCTGTTCTTCCCATTGGTTGATGATGAATAGGTTACTATGATTGGCTGTGTGTGTGGAACCGTGTGAACTTACCAAAAGCGTCCAAAAGCATTCATTCCAACATTCTGATTGGTCTAAATGCTATTGTTGCTTTTGTCACCTTCTGTTGCGTACAGTCTTCTGTTTTGTTGATACCATTAGGCTGGTAAATGCCTTCTGCACGCTAACTGACTGCTGTGCTGTATTCTTTTCATTTTTCTTCAGCAACTTATTTGGACATTGTAGCAACAACATTGATGTTTCCCAAAGTCACTAGTTGATGATTACAAGTATCTATAGTTCCATGCATTTTTGGATAGGGCACTGGACACTGATAGGGCATTTAGCATCCAAAAAGACAGGATATTGATGGTAGAGTATATAATTATGTAGTACATGTAGTAATTAACCAGTGCTCTCCGCATCGTCCTCCATGTCTGAGGTACCCTGAGCATAGTACTGTCCCACCACAGTGCTCCCTTTCGGGCGCCATTGTGGACTGCCCCCTTGCCCCCCATGGTGAAGAGTCTTTAAAAAGGTTCTGGTTCTGGATCGTGATGCGGATCACCATCAATCACTTGTTCCTTTGGTAATTTACAACAGCTCCTTCATCAAATTCCGTTCATAACTTTTTGAGTTATCCTGCTGACAGACAAACAAACAGACAGAGAGACAAACAGGCAGACAAACCAACGCTACCGAAAACATGAATTCTATAATATACATTCATAACTGCTGGCTGGCCTTGTTTCGTTGCATCCAATTAATCATTTGGGTTGCATTTCTATTTCTTATTTCATTGCTTATGTGTTAGGGACTTATGTGTTGATGGGCAATTGCATCGCTACCGACAAAATAGCTAACTTTGTTCAGAGAATTACCCCTGGTTTGCACGTGGGTGTGTGTGTGTGTGTGTGTGTGTGTGTGTGTGTGTGTGTGTGTGTGTGTGTGTGTGTGTGTGTGTGTGTGTGTACAAGATGGTTGGTCAGTGTTACCTAGGCTTGCCACTAACGTACCCTGGGTTGTTTGTGTGTGTGTGTGTGTGTGTGTGTGTGTGTGTGTGTGTGTGTGTGTGTGTGTGTGTGTGTGTGTGTGTGTGTGTGTGTGTATGTAGATGGCTGGTCAGTGGTACTTAGTAGGGTTTGCCACTAATGCCCCCTGGTTCGTTGCTCGGCGCAGCATCATGAAGATGGGCAGTGTTACCATGACACCCAGCAGTGATGGAGGACTCACCATTGACCACTCCAGCGTCAAGTAACCACACACACACACACACACACACACACACACACACACACACACACACACACACACACACACACACACACACACACACCACTGCGGCATCAAGTAGCTATACAGTATAATAATATATTATAACAATGCAGTATAATATTAATACACACACACACACACACACACACACACACACACACACACACACACACACACACACACACACACTGTGTGTGTGTGTGTCAGAGAAAAAGACACTGTACTTCAAGACTGACGTGTGTGTGTGTGTGTGTGTGTGTGTGTGTGTGTGTGTGTGTGTGTGTGTGTGTGTGTGTGTGTGTGTGTGTGTGTGTGTGTTATGCTCATCCAGTGCTGATGGCTCCAGTTTCAAAATTACCCACAATGCCAGGCCTTCTACGTTGCCCGGGAGATTCACCTTCAGGAGCGAGCGTAAGTCCTGGCCACTGACTTGTATACTATATAGTTGCTAACTGCACTAGCTACTTTGTTGTTTGCAATGCAATATCCTAGCTAACTGGCTAACAACTACACTTTCGAGAAATGTACCCCTGGAGTACTTACCTGTAGTCACTGTCCCCATTACAATGACACTATCCCAGGGGGGACACACGTACATGTCTGCAGACACCGAGTTGCCCTCCCACGACACCAGTCCACTGTCACCGGACACAAGACATTGTACCCGGCAGAGTTGTACTTATATAACCCCTTTTAACCTAAGCTCTTTTTGGGAAAAGGTGCCCTTTATCTCTGCCTCCAAAGCACATAAAACATGAAATAAGTTGCATTTAAAACCTAGAACCTTCATTTTGCACTGGAATGTGATAATTCAGCTCTAACATACCCACATTTTTAATTAAACAGCTCAAATCGCAAGAACCTGAAAGCAGCATACATGCGCTCCAGGACACAATGGGATAACGTGGAAGTACTTTTACAGATGTAATTACAACACTAGTAGTATGATGTTGCACAGTTGAAACCATGTAATATTATACTACAAGTGATGTAATTACATCTGTGAGAGTACTTCTACTTCTACCTCGTACAACTCTGGTCCCTGGATAGCAGTTAGGTGTCCTGGGACAGCAGTGTCTTGTCATGGGAGTTGGGACAGTGTATAGGTAAATGACCCCTGGACAGTTTACAGGACACCATTGAATGTAGGCCAGGGTTTCCCAAACTGTGGTGCGTGCACCCCTGGGGGTGCGTGGCCTCCCACAAGGGGGTGCGTGAGCTGAATTGAGCAATGGCGGAAATGTGTGTTTATACAGCATTAATGAAAATGAAGTAGTTTTTAATTGTATGGTGAATTGTATGATTGAATAAACATCAAGTCTATTAGAAATGAGGATTCCCCAAATGACTCAGTGCAGTGAAGCCATATTTGAGTGGCCATCAGCACGCCAAAACATTCGCTTAGGGGGTGCGCGAACCACATTGAAATGTACAAGGGGGTGCACAAGGAAAAAAGTTTGGGAACCACTGATGTAGGCTATACAATAAAATGATCCCATTCAGGGGCGGAGCACTGGTATTGGGACAGGGGGGGCCTGAGATGTGTCAGAGGTGTTGGGCCCACGAAATATCGTAGAATGGGGCCCCTACAAGATGTTTGGCAATCGAAAGCCACTGGCAGGGGGCCCCCCCAAGTGGTGAGGCCGGGGGTTCCTGGCCCCTATGCCCCCCCCTCTGCTCCGCCCCTGATCCCACTGCACCTGTAGTAGACTTTCCATTGGTTGTCACAGAACGTGTCATATCTCAGTAGCCTCTTACTGTAGATGGGGTCGCCGGCGGGCCTTTTCACTATCTGCTGAATATACTCAACTGCATCGTAACAACAATACTATGACAGTACAGGGAGCATTAAGAAACAGATTAAGACATAGCCATTACAGTTTTGGTGAAAGTAAGGTTATAACATTGGCTCTGCGCTAAGGGGTTAATATAAATTGAACTGAAAGTTAACTCTTGACGTCTTTGGCGCCCAAAATGCCTTCTGACGCCAAAAATGCTTTCCCCAATTATCAATACTTTTCTTTACAACGTGTTACCTCCACCACTTTTGCCTCTAGCTGACTGATTGCACAATAAGGTTTCTAAGGATTTGTATACATTTTGATACATTTTGTATAAAGGTGGTAGCCAACATTAGTCCTTAAATAAAAGGTTTTCACATGAGAGTTGCATCTATCTTCTTTTCGCTCTGTGTGTGTGTGTGTGTGTGTGTGTGTGTGTGTGTGTGTGTGTGTGTGTGTGTGTGTGTGTGTGTGTGTGTGTGTGTGTGTGTGTGTGTGTGTGTGTGTGTGTGTGTACAGGTACGGAGGGGGAGAACGACATGCGTGTGGTGCAGGTGAACTACGGAGACTTTGCTCTCATCCACACCATCAAGAGCAGCGGGGGAGGCAGCACAGTCCTCAACAAACTATACGGTACACACACACACACACACACACACACACACACACACACACACACACACACACACACACACACACACACACACACACACACACACACACACACACGCAAACATCCCTTCTCTTGTGTCTCAGGTCACCACCGACCCATTTCAGTGAAAAATAGTGTATTGCACCAATGAGGTGTAATATGCAGGAATCTCAGAAATTTGGGTCGTTTTCAACTCTGATATTTATTAAAAAATACTTATAAATTACTGCCAAAACATGAATCATAACTGTTCTCCAAGGCAAAGTAGAGCGAGTCAGCTCATCCGATATGTGAGCTTTTAGGAAATCATATTTTTGCTTGTCTTCCTGTAGATTTATATGTATGCAAAAATAAAGCAAATTATGCATATGAATGAATGAATGAATTATCAATATTTTTTATATAAGATTTATATGTATGCAAAAATAAAGCAAATTATGCATATGAATGAATGAATGAATTATCAATATTAATCAATATCAATATTATATCACAGTGTATATTTCCAATGAGCACAATTCAAATCTGAGAAGAAAATTTTGCAGTAAGAAAAGTTCTTGGTCATGTTTTTGTTTTTGTGAGTGTGACAAACCCCCCCCCCCCCTCTCTCCTCTCCAGGTAGATCACCTGACCTGAGTCCTGATGTTCTTCAGAAGTTCCGGAGTTTCTCATTGGAGTGCGGCATTCTCCCTGAAAACATAGCCATCCTACCCAAGAGTACGTGTGTATGTGCGTATGTGCACGTGTGCGTGCATCTGTGCTTCTGTGTGTGCGTGCCTGTGTATGTGACAAACCATATTTTCATGTTCTTCTTTTTCTTGTTCTCCATAGACTGATCACCTGAGGGGTCGTCCACACACATCATCTTCCTTTTCTTTTCTTTTCTTTCTTTCTTTTATTTTCTGTTTCTCTCTATCTCTCTACACCTGTCTTCCTTATCACCCTATCCCTTCCCTCTTTCCCCCTTCTGTCCTCCCATCCCTCTTTCTCTTTCTGTCAAGAGAGGCATTTCTGTGAAACATTTATATGCATTTGTTCTGTACAGCACTGTCATTATGTGGTGTGTGTGTGTGTGTGTGTGTGTGTGTGTGTGTGTGTGTGTGTGTGTGTGTGTGTGTGTGTGTGTGTGTGTGTGTGTGTGTGTGTGTGTGTGTGTGTGTGTGTGTGTGTGTGCGTGTGTGCGTGTGTGTGTGTGTGTGTGTTTGTGTGTGTGTGTCTGTGTGTGTGTGTGTCTAT
>NC_085863.1:41819383-41826883 GCF_034702125.1 Engraulis encrasicolus
AGAGGCTAGCTGGGCGCTGAATCCCAAGTAAAAAATAGATGAATGAAGGCAGTGAAGGACAGCACTGTTCGGCCTTCTTCAGCATGTGTCTTGAATAGGGCGTTCACCTTTGACACAGTGGGGGCGGTGGTAGCTCAGGCGGTAGAGGAGCCGTTCGGCAACCCAAAGGTTGCAGGTTTGAGCCCAGCATGGCCTGACTCCATCATTGTGTCCTTGAGCAAGACGCTTAACCCCTAGTTGCTCCTGGTGGCAGGGTGGTACCCTGCGTGGCAGCCACGGCCATCGGTGTGTGAATGGGTGAATGTGAGGCATACAATGTGAAGCGCTTTGAGTGCTCGAAGGAGTTGAAAAGCGCTATACAAATGCAGTCCATTTACCATTTACAGTGATGTTGACCCAAACGTCAGTGGGTGAATAATCAAATATCATATACTGTGGGATAGATAGATAGATAGATAGATAGATAGATAGATAGATAGATAGATAGATAGATAGATAGATAGATAGATAGATAGATAGATAGATGTAGCAGGTGCACGTGTCCAACTGGAGACAGGTAATAGGCTAGAGGAGAGTGTTTGTCAGTCTAGTTTGTATGCAGCCTGTGTGTGTGTGTGTGTGTGTGTGTGTGTGTGTGGGGGGCGGGGGGTGCATCAGCGTGTGTGCTCCTGTGCGTAAATACAAATTCACCGAGACTTGTGTGTTCTGTCTTTCTTTTAAACCCAACTAGGCCTACTTAAAGAGAGAGAGAGAGAGAGAGAGAGAGAGAGAAAAACAATAATCTGGCGCGCGAGGTCACGAGAAGAGCAAATTTCATCTCGCTCCACGCGCCGGATTACGACCTGCTGTCACTCAACTCTGACGTCTTACTATGATACTGCCATATCTCGCATCTGGCAAACATCTCTCTCTCGCTCTATCTCTCTCTCTCGTCCGATCTCTCTCTCGTCCGAGCTCTCCCTCTATCTCCATCCCCCTCTTCGGCGCCTGTATTTGCGCATGTCCGATCCACTAAGCGCAAATCTGTTCTAAGATGGCTACCGCTAGCCTCCTCGCCAGTATTCTGCTTCCCCTGACGCTACTATGTAAGTTCACCTTTCATCTCTAACTTTTTATTTACCTTCTCAATAGAATGGGATGTTTCTGTGGCGGATGAGAGTGTCTCGGTGTGGCGGTTGGCGGCTGTTTTGGGGGAGATGGTGGTCTTCTCAACAGTTGCGCTCTGACGGGAAAAGTCTCCCAACTCTCGCACCGCGTCTCTATCCTCGCTGGCGAGAGAGCACCGTTATACTTCAAACATCTTTGTAAAATGCCTCACGCAGGAGAGAGCTGAGACACGGCACCGTGTCTGAGCTCTCAGCTCCTAGAAAGTCGCTGTTATGTTCTCTTGGACATCGACACTGATATTCCAGAGACTCGCCAAGTAGATAAACCTGCTTTAGGTTCCAGAGTTTTGTTGGAAAGAGTGAATAGGGATGCAACGCCGTGTTTTCAGCAGTTGCTTTCATGGCAGTAGGCTACTCATGTGTACATTGTCCGTCATTCTAACACGCTTTCTTGGATAGGCGATGGCATTCTGTTTTTGTTATCGGTGAATAGAATTGAGGGTGGTTTGAAAGATTTTTTAAAGCATCTTCAATCTGGGACTTAACAATCAAAACACGGGTTTCAGTTGGATACCAATCTGTTCCGAGTTAACGCGGGCCAGATGGAAGTTAAGGCATCGATAAAGTGTAAAAACCTAAACGTTGTGATTTAGGAGTGAGTTCAAATTGCCTCACCAAAGATTGTAATGGCAAACATAAGTTTACAACATTGTAGCTTGGAATGCAATTCTTGTATTGTATTCTCGTTCAAAGGCGAACTAGGCTGTAATGGCATTATTGTAGTAGGCTACTTATTACAAATTTGAATCATTTGAATCGTTTGTTGGTGAATTTGTGTTAGTGTTGTGGGGGGAAACCAAATCAGGCGACATTGTAACTTAATCGGATGAACTAACGGTCCGAGTTCGGCTATTTCAACGCCTTCATTTACCAACTCCGGTCCACACAGAGATACTAAGTAGCAGAGTTTTCAGAAACAAAAGCTCACATCAGTTGACTGCAAATCAGGATATTCCCCCGTCGGCTTAGCTGTGTGTGAGTGAGTTGGCCTATGTGTTGGCTGGAATGCAGTTTAATTGGGTTCATTTGGGCTGGGAAGAATGCCTGTGCGAGACCGGGTGAGGAGAGGGGGGTGCTCGGCTGGGGAATTCGCAGCGTTGCCTGGTCCGAGTGGTGCTGGATTTGGTAAGCCGAAGATTTGGGTGTCTCTGTCTGATACCCCGCCATTCGGGTTAGATGGTTAATTAGGACACACACGCACAGACAAGCACACACACACCCAGGCGGGGAGTAACGGCCGAGCGCGCATGGAAAGGCTGAAGCGCTTGTTCTCCCAGTCAGCGATGTGTGATCTGATAGCATTATGGTTAGCTGCCGCTTTGTGTGTGTGTGTGTGTGTGTGTGTGTGTGTGCGCGCGCGCGCGCTGAAGTTTATTCTGTTTGGGAGTAAAATGTGTGTGCCGTATGAATCACACCGGATGACAAAAAAGCCTGGCGGTGCTATCCTGCTGAAACTTAGAGAGAGAGAGAGAGAGAGAGAGAGAGAGAGAGAGAGAGAGAGAGAGAGAGAGAGAGAGAGAGGAAATGGGGTGATGTAGTGAGAGAGAGATGGATGGAGTAATGTGAAGAGTGAGAGATGTAGAGAGAGAGAGAGAGAAAGAGAGATTGAGTGATGTGTAGTGTAGGGGAGGGGGTGGAAAGTGCTGTTGTTCTCTCATGATAAATACATATAATGGTGTTTATTTTTAAACTTCCTCTGTATGTGTGCGCGTGTGTGTGTGTTTGTGTGGGCGCGCGCGTGTGTGTGGACCTTTGACTTACAAAATGTCATCATGCAAGGTCAGGTGTGTATGTGTGCGTGCGTGCGTATGTACACGCGTGAGTGTGTGTGTGCATTTTTTTATGTAGGCTATGTTATGTAGGCCTAGGTGTGTCTGTGACGTATGACTGTGTGTTTGTGTGAATATGCGTGTCTGTAGGACATGTGCTTGTGTGTTTTTGTGTGTGTGTGTGTGTGTGTGTGTGTGTGTGTGAGAGAGAGAGAGAGAGAGAGAGAGAGAGAGAGAGAGTGTGTGTGTGCTGATGTACCCCTCATTGCTATTAGCAGCACATGTCATGGTGTGAGTGTACTCTTTACAGAACTGTATGTGTGTGTGTCTGTGTGTGTGTGTGTGTGTGTGTGTGTGTGTGTGTGTCTGTGTGTGTGTCTGTGTATGCATGGTCTTTACTGGGGTGTGTTGGGGTATGTGTGTCTGCGTGCTCATCAGAGGGGTATGTGTGTATGTGTGTGTGTGTGTGGGGGGGGGATAGTGGAGACGGGGTGGACTTGGCGTTCCGGGGATGACCAACATTCTCTGCATGTGTGTGTGTGTGTGTGTGTGTGTGTGTGTGTGTGTGTGTGTGTGTGTGTGTGTGCACGAGGTTATTTGGGTGTGTATGGGTGTGTGCTGCATCCCGGAAATGCTTTCCCCACTTAGCCAGACACACATTACCACATACAGTACATACACACAAAGACACACACAAAGACACACACATACACACACACACACGCATACACACACAGACACACAGAGAGTGAGAAAGAGAGAGAGACAGGCAAACTCATGGCGAAGTGTTTGGCCAGTTTCATAAGACTAATGATTTATATGTGTGTTTTGTGTGTTGTGTGTGTGTGTGTGTGTGTGTGTGTGTGTGTTTTAACATGTGTCTACATTTTAACAGTGTGTGTGTGTGTGAGTGTGAGTATGAACTTTAGTTGTGGGGTTTGTGTAACGGAGGCCAACTCGCAGAGTGTGGCGTGGAACGTAAGTAAACCTCCCTTCAGAAGGCTCAATGCAGTGCGGTAGCATTGGGTTATTGGACTGGCCCTTTAGCTCAGCGGTCTCGTACTGTGCCTCGTACTGTGTTGACAACGTGGTGAGTTTGCGGCCCCGCGGGTGACGAAATGCATGGAAACACCTCCGTCACATTTGACATTAACTTTTTTGCTCATCGGCCACCGGTAGCTTGTTCTAACATTGGTGGACAAATATTGTTTGACAATTATTGAAGAGCTTCGTTGCAAAATGATCCATTTTGGCACATTTTGGGAAATTTAAATGTTTGTATTGGGCATTGCATTGCATTGTAAAATGCATTTTATAGGCTATAGATTTGAAAAGTAAACAGAAAATAGAAAATATTTGAATGGCAAGAATTCTAACATAGATGATAGGACATTGGAACAGTCATATCAAATAGTAAAATGCAAAAGTCAAAAAATGGACATCATTTTGCATCATTTTGCCACAAAACTCTTTCTCAGAGAACAATTTAGACTGGGAGGGCCTTGTGTGAGCCTGGGGCAGCCGTGTTCTAATGGTTGGGGATCTTAAGATCAGAGGGTTGCAGGTTCAAATCCCACCCTTGCCTCTCCCTACATCTCCATCCATGACTGAAGTGCTCAAAAGAGCAAAGTTCCTAATCCCACATTGCTCCAGGGACTGTAACCAATACCCTGTAAATAACTGTGAGTCGCTTTGGATAAAAGTGTTACCTTTATTATTATTATTATTATTATTATTATTATTATTATTATTATTATTATTATATTTTGAGAAAGTTTGATGATGCCACGTTAGGTGTTATGATTCATAAGGGCATGTTGTAAAACTCAACATTTTAAAGCTCTTAAACAATTCCAAACATCACCACACTTACCTCACAGGACGCGGAGGGTCCCTAAACACAGACCAAAGTGTCCCGAGTTCTTCATGTATTTGGGAAGGGTTGGTAGAATGAGATTTGTGAAGCCAAATTTGCTGTAAGACCATTGAAGCTGAGGGGTGTATTGGGCCAGGTCTTGCAGAGCATGCAAAGCAGCATTGGGGGTCAACAAATAGATGGTCATCAATCATGACACCCTGCCTGATGATCATCAACTTTCAAATGTTATTATATTTCACTTTGCTGACGCTTTCATTTAATCAAAGCTACTTACAACTATTATTTCTTCAGGGTATTGGTTACAGTCCCTGGAGCAATGTGGGGTTAGGTGCCTTGCTCAAGGGCACTTCAGCCATGGATGGAGATGTAGGGAGATTCGAACCGCAACCCCTAGATTGAAAGACCAACTCTCTAGCCACTAGGCCCCGGCTGCCCAAATGTTGTACTGAGATGTTGATCTGACTGAGAAGATATCGAATAACGTTTCCCAAACAGCCTGGTTATCCCGCCTCTCTCGGTTTGTTGCTGGTCGAGGGCAGAAAAGGCTGTGCCGAAGATTAAACCAAACATTTTCTTAGTCCCAATAGAACGTCTCTGCTTAATCCACGTCATAGCCTTGAACACGCTTAAACCTGGGGGCGTTGGAGCTGTTCAAAGTTACCGGCTTCCCGACAAAGTGTGTGGAGTTCCCGATTTCTCCGGAGCCCAGAATTGATATTTGTATTGCTCCTGGCCTGACTAGACACCTGAACCTTGTTTTAGGGCCAGTGTTGTGGCTGTATCAGTATGCGGCTGGATCACCAGCACCTCGCTTTTTAGATTTCAGGTTCAACTGCAGGTGGTTTTCCTTAATCCATGTGGACAGGCCAGCGATGCAGTCACGCAGACAGGCAGGGCAGAGAGGCAGACAGATAGGCAGGCAGGTGAGAGAGGCAGACAGATAGGCAGGCAGGTGAGAGAGACAGACAGACAGACAGGCGTGCAGAGCGGTGACAGTGGACAGACAGACAGACAGACAGACAGACCGATCAGAGAGGCAGTCGGACAGAAAGGAGTGCAGAGCGGTAGTGGGACAGACAGCCAGGCAGGAAGACAGGCGTGCAGACAGACAGGCGTACAGATGGGTGAGAGAGGAGTCCTCTGGCTGGAATGACAGGTACAGCTGGATGGAGTGTCCTCATCGTAGGGATATGCTGTGATTTAGCTCCAAATCGTAAGATGATATGCAATGCACCATTGACCACCTAGTGTGTGTGTGTGTGTGTGTGTGTGTGTGTGTGTGTGTGTGTGTGCGTGTGTGTGTGCCATGCTTGTGAGTGTGTGTGTGTGTGTGTGTGTCGGGGTGGATGTGTGTGTGTGTGTGTGTGTGTGTGAGAGAGAGAGAGAGGGAGAGAGAGAGAGAGAGAATTCTGGGGTTAGAGAGGACACGTACAAACAGAACAGCACAACCTACACAAGTATGTGCACGTGCAGCGCGCATGCACACACACACACACACACACACACACACACACACACACACACACACACACACACACACACACACACACACTCAGTATAGACTACATACTTACACACAAGCTATGTGCACCAGTGTTTCCCATACATTGAGGAAACTATGGCGGCCCGCCATAGTTTAAATTTGGCCGCCATAGTTTACGAAAATGTAAAAAAAAAAAAAAAAAAAACTTTTTTTTTTTAAACGATATCCGTTTTTGTTAAAAACGATTTGAATTACGATTTTGAATTTCCTTCGCATTTTCCTCCTGGAGTAAATACATCCTATAGACTCTGTATTGGTTAGATAAGTAGTCCCACGGTAACACAGAATGAGGGGGAAGCATTAGGAAGTGACCGTAAGGGTATTACAGTTGATTCATGTGTGCACACGTGTAACATCGGGTGAGTAACAGAACATGTGCGCAACGATGCGTTATGACACGCCGATATGCGAGGATCTTCGTCCAAATCGCTAGTCGCATGCATCATCGCTAACTGCGTTTACATCGCGTGCCGCGTGTAAGGGAAATGTTAGTTGGTGACATGTATGGAATTCACTTCAATTTGTGCTGTTTCTTGCTTCAGTTGTGGACAAAACGATTGGCCAAACTCACAATAGAAAGCCTTTGCTGTGCTACTGTCCCAGAGAGCTGAAAAAAAAACCTTCATAGAAGAAGTCACACTTAACAGGGGTGTTAACCAATCCAATGAGTTCTCTCATTGCTCTCTCTCTCTCTCTCTCTCTCTCTCTCTCTCTCTCTCATAGTAGCCTACTATTTACCCATAACAAATGGTGAATTTCTGAGCCCTTTTTAATTTGTAGCCTATACCACTGAAGGCATGATAATGCTTCATCATATTTTAGAAATAGGGCCTATGTGCCTTTTATATACCAAATGTTTATCATTTTGAAATTGTTTCAGTTGTTTATGACTTGTGTATGACTGAAATTATCTCTGCATACTATCAGTGCTGCATTGCTTTGTAAAGATAGGCTATTCAACACACTTTAAAAACACACTGAAAAGATAGGCCTACGGCCATAGTAGCCTACTGAAAACATTTTGTTCATAATAATGGTGATTAATAAATGGTGGTCTTAAATTTTCATACTGACATCCTTGAATTTGACTTGGTAGATCACGGCAGACCATCAACTTCAAAAGTAGATCTTGGTTAAAAAAAG
>NC_085863.1:41834383-41836883 GCF_034702125.1 Engraulis encrasicolus
TTTTTGCATTTTGAAATGTAATGCATATTTAATTAGATATAGTCCAATTACCATATTAAAACATAACATTTCAGAAAACTTGCAATACATTTTTTTCTCACAAATATGTGAGTAATCACTGGATTAAGTTTCATGGTGATATCGGCAAGCTACATTTTTTTGTCCTATTCACCTGGAGTGTCTCTTGACCCTTATAATAAGCCTATGGCAGCTATGTTGAAAAAACTCATTTCCCAAAGTCAGATTTTCCTAGATTTTTAGTATGTCATTTAGCAGGTCCAATAGTAATAGAATCTATAAAAAAAACCCTTTTGTATCAATTTTTTTGGGGTTAAACCCTAAATGTACTCGCCTATAGGCTATTTGTGTCTAATGGTTTTAAAAATCATGACATTTTTAGCAGGGTTTGTTAAAAAATGTTTATCCATCCATCTGCTTGTAGCCAAGATGTGTTAGTTAGGTAGCCTACTGTCATGTCTTTTAAGGAGCACATTTGGGAGACTAGCCTATAGCACATGAAAGGCTCCAGGTCTTTTAAAATATAGCAACAATAATATAATAATAATAATAATAATAATAATGATAATAATAATAATTATTATTATTCTATTATTGTTGCTATTATTATTGCTATTGTTATTATTTTTAATTATTATTTTGTAAAGCTGAGGTGCGTGTGTCTATGGGGTGGATTTGGGTGCACCTAAATTTTGTGCTGATGCACCTGAAAAATTTATTTAGGCGCACCAGTGCAACCAGTGCAAAAAGTTAGTCTGGAGCCCTGCAAAGCGACTTTCAAAAGAGGACATAATCAAGGCAACATCACAATCACAGTACAATGACCAGCGTTCACTCTGTCACCACCACGGCACATCAGGACCGTATCAAGACACTGTGGTGCCCTTGGGCACTACACCTCACAGGGGGCCCCCTTTATGAACAATATTTTGTAAAGTTTGTGCCTTGTGATGCCCTGTAACTGGCTGTGAATGGTTGGTGCCCCCATGGGCATTGTGCCACTAGCCCTTATGGATAATCTGGCCCTGCACCACGGCCCTACCCCCTGACAAAAAGCAGCTAAATCAGTCGGAAAATGGCTGTAACTGTTGATAGAAACAGCTAATACCATGTTATGATTGCAATAGTGTTGTAATAGCTATGAAATAACATGTCAATAAAACCAATTGGTGAATTTGGTGACGTCGCCAGGAATGGAGTTTCGCGATGGTATTGCCCCCTCTCAGGTCCAGTCCCTGGCTAAACTAGTCCAAGACAATTTGGTTATTATGATATATGGGGGCAGCTGTGGCCTAATGGTTAGGGATTGGGTCTTTAGATCAGAGGGTTGCATGTTCAAATCCCACCCAAACCTCTCTCTCTACTTCCAAGTGCTCTTGAGCAAGGCATCCCACGTTGCTCCAGGGACTGTAACTATTACTCTGTACATGACTGTAAGGCCGGCCGCACATTGGCTCCGACAGAACTGCGGCGCACTTCCGCTTTCAACATAATTCGGACCTCCAAACCCAATTTCACACGAACATAGCATTGATAGTCAATGGGCAGTGCCAACAAAATAGAACTTGTCTCTAATCGCTATCCGACATCCGAGAATGTCCGCGGACATCGGAGCCAGTGTGCGGGGTTCAATCGAAAACAATGGAATCGCAAACTTTTGCGGAGCAGTGCTCAGCACTTTGTCGGAGCCTATGTGCGGAAGCCCTAAGTCGCTTTGGATAAAAGATTCAGCTAAGTGTAATGCAAAATTGCTCCGTATTGCGACATGACAATCAGCCCAACTTTTGGACACGCCACAACGTCAGGTCTTTTTCGCATCAAAACCCCACAGTGCACTACACGAGCAAATTCACTTCCCATGGAATGTGTTCATGAAATACTGGTTGATGTGTGTGTGCCGTGTGTGTGCCATGAGTGTGTGTGTGGGGTGTGTGTGTGTGTGTGTGTGTGTGTTTGTGTATTAGTGTGTGTCTTCACTATCACTAAACATTGCAAGCAGTAACATTTGAGAGGCAATTTTACATAGATTTCTCTCTGTCTACCCGTAATGACTTGTGATTACCCATGATGCTTTGCCCCAGTGTGTCAGTCAGTCAGCGCTGATGGGTAACCACTTGAGTGGCGTTACTAGGCAACCATATCACCCAGAAACACTAGCACTTGGAACAAAACACAGACACAGGGAAGGCCTGCTGTGTGTGTGTGTGTGTGTGTGTGTGTGTGTGTGTGTGTGTGTGTGTGTGTGTGTGTATTTTTGCGTGTGTGTGTGTTCGTGTGTGTGTGTGTTTGCGTGTGTATGTGTGTGTGTGTTGTTCCATGTATAGTGTCGAGCGTGTGTGTGTGTGTGTGTGTGTGTTGTTCCATGTATAGTGTCGTGGGGAGTGTATGTGTTTGTGTGTGCGTGTGCGTGTGTGTATGTGTCCTTTTGGCAGAGGAGATGCCTACATCTCTCTTTCATTGTTACTATCTCTCTCTCTCTCTC
>NC_085863.1:41846883-41856883 GCF_034702125.1 Engraulis encrasicolus
ACCCCCTAAGTGCCTTTTCAGAAAATAATCTTAATTCATTTTTATTTAATACAAAGCTATCAAAATTGCATATTTTTTAAATTGTATTTATGTAATATAACTTTTTATATGTATTATCAAGTACATGAATGTAAACCAAACCAACAACAGGGTTCTCTAAAAATATAGACGTACAGGTCTTCAGAAATGGAGTTAGGGGGTTTTGCATCTGAACTCTTCATATGTTGTTAAAGTACTTTTGGAGCGATTTGCCTCCAGACGTTAGAGACTCTCCCATCTGCCACTACTTTTTAATCTAGGCTTAAAAAGAAAACACACACACATTTTCTTAACTTAGTTCTTGACTCTTAGTTGTTATGCTTTCTCTCCTTTAGGCACTGCTTTTATGTACCTAAATTGCCTTTCAACACTTGTGTCTTATTATTCCATGCAAGAGTCTACATCTGCTAATTGTAATATAAGGCAATGTGAAGTGAGATTTAAAGTGTTCTGTAGGACAGTGGCGTTGTAATTAACTGTTTTAAAAGCTGTTGGTGTTTTTTGTTCCTTCTTATATTTATTCTCAGAAAGCACTATCATGTGGAAGACCACCCCCGAAGAGGAGATGTCTCCAGCCCCCAACAGAGAGACTTGGATTAATGTTGAGAGGATTATTGTTCAATACGGTGCAGAAACACTTGGTTCAGTTATATGTATATATCAATAATCTTTCAAGAAATCCTTCATCCCCTCAGCTGTGACCATACTGAACAAGATATGAACTGTCCAGCTGCAGCATGAATGTATTGTGTGGTCGTCTTTTTTTTTTTTTTTTTGGTCAAGCCTTGTCTAATGTCTGTGAGAATCACTGAAGTCACGCCAAAGACAATTTTCTGTTTCATGGTTGTAACAGACAATAAAGTTTTATCTAATCTCATCATATCAATGAGAATCAGTGCACCTGACAAAGGTATGACATACTGTATACTGTAGGCTTAAGTGCTAAAGGAAAATGAATTAACCTTAGCGGTTTTGAATTGTTTATTTACACAGTTATTAAAATGCATACAGATAGTGAATGTAATATAGTTCAATACTGTGTGCTTACTCGATGGTGTTTTTTATATGTGCTGAACTGAAAAACAACCTAGCTACTTGTGCTCAATACACTAAATGACTCTTGCTGGTGTGTTTTTTACTAGGCAACTTGTTATTAATTACTAATGTTCTTAATGTCATTTCAATGCAGCTCTTTGTGAGAAATCTGGGCAGCCATGGCCTAGTGGTTAGAGAGTTGGTCTTTCAATCTAGGGGTTGCCGGTTCGAATCCCCCACGACCTCTCCCTACACCTCCATCCATGGCTGAAGTGCCCTTGAGCAAGGCACCTAACCCCACATTGCTCCAGGGACTGTAACCAATATCCTGAAAAATAATAGTTGTAAGTCGCTTTGAACAAATGAAAGCGTCAGCTAAGTGAAATGTAATGTAATGTAAAATCTTGCTGTAGTGTGTTGTGGAATAGACACAGGAGCTGACCTGTGGTGTCCAGTCTTAACAGAGAGCTGGTGCCACTGTCACACATTCAATTTAATTAATCATTATCCCCCATATATTGATTGGGAAATGTTATACTGGCTTTTTTCATTAAGTTCCTGACTATACCAGACATCATTTTATCATTACCTCTGCCACATAATATGCGATTGTCTGAGTTTTGCAGTCTGTTTGTTCATCGCTGGGTGCACAGCTTGCCACTAAGGGGCGCCAAATCCTTACTTATTGCTGGAGACGCTACCACAAGGAGAGGACGGGAGGTGATGTCTTCTAAAAGGGCTGTGGTTAAGTAGCCTAAGCAATCAGCTGGTGCAACCCACTGTCTTAACACTGCCTCAAAATATCAGTTCTTGCAAGGCACAATTTACATGGTGAAATTAATGACATGTTGAGGCCAACAAGGCTTTATTTTATCAGTTAGAGGGACACTGCAGGAAATGGTCAAAAAGGGTGTGTCACATTAAAAAACTGTTTATTTAACTTGTGAGTGTGCGGCACCTCTCTCCTTCTACAATTGCTTTTTCTGGTTGCCAGCACCTCTGTTTCTGGTGTGCGTTTTGCACCTCCACTCATCAAAAAGGGTACTGCAACTATACTGCTCATTGTAACTGGGTTGCCTATTGCCAAATTTGATGAAAGTATATTTCATGAAAGTTTACTAAATAATAAACTCAGATTTTCTGTTATGGCCCAAGTACAGTCATTTTTGCAGCTAAAAATGGCTATTTCTGGAAATTCAAAATGGCAGACCATGATGGAGGAGATCCCCCTTTGTATGTATGAAAAGTGCAATTTTTCCAGTCATAATGAATACTTAGAATTTGATGGTGGTGGTAAATATTCATGAAAAATGTAACATTAGTGAATGAGTAGCATGAATTCTGGAAATAAACAACTATAAATCTTGCAGTGTCCCTTTAATGACAGGTTTAAAAAAAAACACACACACACCTTGCTTTCTGATTAGGCCTAGCCTAGAGAGAGTTTCCCCCAGCACCTTAGGCCACCTTGACCTGAAAAGATAAAGATTCCCTGTTGTTAACGTAGGCCTATTTTCTAAAGATAGATATAGATATATATGCATGCCTGTTTTAAATTAACAACCGGTCAAATGCTGGTGAAAATTCAGGTTCTTAATTCATTCGCCAGTTATATTTTCTTTGTTTTGTTTTTACTTTGTTACAGTTTTTGCCTAGGCTACTGCTTAAACACAATAGGCCGATGCTTAAACCAAAGTAGCATATTGTTCAGTTGTTGGTACTATAACTTAAACACATGCTGCTTTACCTTAATCAAAAGTCAAGCATTACACTTTCAGCTGGTATCTTTGCAAAGCACTTGCTCCTTTACGCAACACACACACTCCGGCTGTCTGCACACCATTTTATACACAAGACACTTTGTTCAAAAGTAAATTCTCAGAGTGTCATTGTGAAAACACGTCTGTTAAAAAAACAAAACACACTGGATGTATGACGAGATTTAGACACAGACAATAAAACACATGCACCGTTTTCAACCATTTGATGATCTGGTTATTAGGCCCATGTCCCCCGGCACTGTTGAGTTTCAGCAACTTCTGAATGTGTGCAGTACAATGCCAAAAAAGTGTTGTGTTCAGGAAGTCTTTCCAACGTTTTACCTGTCAGGGCAATCACTGTGTGTCAAGCAGTACAAAATATCTTGGGCATATTATCGCTGACAAGTTGGAAGATGATGCTGACATGTAGGCCTACAGACAGGGACAAGTGTAGTGTATGCCAAACATGTTTGTAAGATTTCAAGAAGGTTACACAGGCCTGCACAAATAGTCAAAATGTCATCAACATGTTTTAAACAACCTGGAATTACATTACTCAAAATTTTGAAGCATTTTAACCTTCTTATTGCACGTTCAACATGAATTCGGACATTGGCGAGACGGCGGGTTCTTGTGACTTCATGTTCTGATAGTTCTGTACATCCACGTGTAAGTGCTGGAATAGCCAATGTCACTCCTGGAGGAAGAACATCTCCAATTGTGAATCCCCGGTCTGTCAAAATCTGATCACCAAAAATCAAATGTGACAGAAATCCACAGTTTTTTGTGATAAAAATGTCACTAGCTCTGGCACCAAACAGTTTTGACACAATACATCACAAAACCATTGGGGGGCTATGCAATAGAGGACTTTGTAGGTGTTGTGATGCTTATAGTTGCTGTATGTTTTTGCTCTTTTCCCCAAGTTCTTTGGTCTTTGGACAAATATTTCAGTGCAATCTATGATGCATGTTGCATTGGGATAGTGTTCAAGAAAACTTGAGGGTCTTACTCTATTCAGAGTGTCTCGAGGGAGCCAAAAAAAAGATTTTCCCTTGGGAAAGTGTTGCTCTCCACATTGCGAACATATCACAGGCTGTAGTTCTGCTGATCCCAAATCTGTGAACATTAAGCCAAGCCGAAGCCTCATTAGGACCAGCAGTAGCTGTTCATGGACTGTTAATTTGAACGTCTTCGACTGTGGAAGAAAGCCAATGATGGTGTTCAAAAGTTGCCAAAAGCTGATGATGTCTAGTCCAATGTAAAATTTTGACACTTTATCATCCATGTCATGAGCTGACAGTGATGGTGTAGGATCTGTTTGTGTGCTTGCATCTTTTGTTGACTTCATCGAACAATAATCATGATCACTACGCTCTGGCCACTGAGTGCCAACATCACATTGGTGTGGAGACAGACTATCCTCCAAGCTATGCCCTACTTCGGTATCAGAATTTGTCACAGGAGGCTCATCACATGGTCTCTCTGTTGGGGGCTGGAGACATCTCCTCTTTGTGGGTGGTCTTCCACATGATGGTGCTTTCTGAGAATAAATATGAGAAGGAACAAAAAACACCAACAGCTTTTAAAACAGTTAATTACAACGCCACTGTCCTACAGAACACTTTAAATGTCACTTCACATTGCATTATATTACAATTAGCAGATGTAGACTCTTGCATGGAATAATAAGACACAAGTGTTGAAAGGCAATTTAGTTACATAAAAGCAGTGCCTTAAGGAGAGAAAGCATAACAACTAAGAGTCAAGAACGACGTTTTTTTTTTTTTTTAGCCTAGATTAAAAAGTAGTGGCAGATGGGAGAGAGTCTAACGTCTGGAGGCAAATCGCTCCAAAAGTACTTTAACAACATATGGTTAAGGTAATTAAGAAAAAAGCACTGAAGTTATTTGTTAAATACATGTAAACTTACACTATATTCATATCCCATATTATGGGATATGGGTGTTCCTGCGTTGGTCTGCCGTCAGGGAAGTGTACTCCACACACCTAAGGAGGGTGGGATAAGATGCGATAAAAAATATAATTGACTGTTACACATGAAACAGAAAATTATCTTTGCCATGGCTGCAGTCATTCTCACAGACACTACCACTTTTGAGATTAACCTAGCTTGTCCCCGCCACTTTATTTCCAATAAAATGCCAAACATTATTACAAATACAGACATGGTGGTCGATTTAAGAGATGAAAATAAAATTGGGCTAGGTTATGGACAAAACAAAAGCTACCAAAACCTAGCCTGACTTATTGAAGTCAGTCACACGACCTGGCTAGCTTTGCCAAAACTCCGCTAGCATAACAAAAGAATTAGCTAAATTGCCAGGGTCACATTTCCATTTCAAAGGGCACACATACACAAATAATCGTAAATAATCACACAAATGTACCATGGCACACAGCACAGATAACCATGGGGCTCATGATGCTACCAAAACCTAGCCTGACTTCTTATTAAAGTCAGTGTAACCTGGCTAGCCTTGCCAAAACTCCGCTAGCATAACAAAAGAATTAGCTAAGTTGCCAGGGTCACATTTTCATTTCAAAGGGCACACACGTACACAAATAATCGAAAATAAGCACACAAATGTACCATGACACACAGAACAGATAACCATGGGGCTCATGGTGCTCTTCCCACTCCTGGGGAAACTTAGGTATTAATGAAAGAATGCTAAATAATCGTAACTAGCGTTAGCTAGCCAAGCTAAATAATTGTTGCCACCAGTTTATGTTACATAGACACTGGCTTACAATAGGCCTACTTAACTACACTAACCACCTAGAAATAAAAATACATACCATTGAATACTTGTTTGGGGGCAAAGTCATTTCGGTGTACGTTTTTAATCCATATCTTGCGAATGTCTTCATCCTCAGCACGGCCGGGGAAGCGGTTTACACCGTAGGGCACACAACAAGGACAATCCTCTTTAAACTGTGGACTATGAAGCGCACATACGCTCTTTTTCCACATTTTTAGCGTTCTGCTGTTATTGTGACATCCGATTACGGCACACGTTAGTCCAGATCCAGACATATTTGTACAAAGATGATGTGAAAGTCAGGAACTTCATACGCTTCAATTACGAGTTTACGTCAGGGAGCACTTCAGTAATGGCTCTACTTCCGGTTATTTCCTCTGATCGGTGTATAAAGATCTATGGTGGCTTCGCACTAGTAGCCTTCTCTGCGTAATAGAAGCGCAATGTCTTCAACCTTACGCTCGAACGCCGGCTGATGTGATTGGCTGAGCACATTTGTGTGTCATATACCGTCAGGACAGTCTCAAAAATCCACACACAAATACAATGGAAGTCACAAATATGTATAGGGTTTGCGAATATATGTAGATCGGTTTGCAAATTAATAGAACTGCGCTGGCATTTGTGAATGGGGTTACATTCATTTGTGCATCATGAATTATATTTGTGAATGTTGTTACATTTGTTTGTGGATCATGAAATGTATGAATTATATTTGCGAATGTTATTACATTTGTTTGTGGATCACGAAATATATTGGTGAGTGGTGTGACATTCATTTCTTAATATTGATACTGTTCTCTCTCCATACATGGCAGCTGGCGCTGGAAGGGAAAAAGTTGGATGTGTGTGTGTGTGTGTTTGGGACTATTTTGGTGTGTTTCAATGTGTGTTGCATCTCTTGACGTGTGTGTGTGTGTGTGTGTGTGTGTGTGTGTGTGTGTGTGTGTGTGTGTGTGTGTGTGTGTGTGTGTGTGTGTGTGTGTGTGTGTGTGTGTGTGTGTTTGTCCGCAGGTGCCAGTGCTGTGGTGGGTGTGCGGTTAAAGTCAGACAATCTCGCTCCCTGGACCAACGAGTTCGAATGTAAGTTCAACACACACACACACACACACACACACACACACACACACACACACACACACACACACACACACAAGCGTGTGTCCAAAGCTTTCAGCTCATTTACAATGATGGCCCATGCCTTGAGTCAACAAGTGAATGGTATTTTAGCATGTTAGCATTAAAACAAGTGTCAATATCACACACACATGCATGCTGACACACACATGCACACACACACACACACACATACACACTCACGCGCACACACAGACACACACAGACACACACAGACACACACACACACACACACACACACACACACACACACACACACACACACACACACACACACACACACACACACACACACACACACACAGACACACACACACTTTGAATATCCACATGAAACAACATAGCCTCTCCAAACATATCAGTCATGTGTCTCCGTTATCAGCTAGCCTCCCACCCACCTTGACTTACAGATGTTCCCTTGGAAACACTGAAGACACACTAGTACTTACTGTCTATTGTTGAAGACACGCTAATACTTACTGTCTATTGTGTGTGTGTGTGTGTGTGTGTGTGTAGCGGTGGAGCTGTCGTGTGTGATCGAGTCTATCTCATCGACGTCTAAGCGTATCGAGTGGAAGAAAATCAGAGATGGCGGAAACCCCAGCTATGTCTACTTCCAGGAACGAATAACAGGTACCCGCCCGCCTGTGTGCGTGCATACGCGTGTGTGTATGTTAGTTTCATTTACTTCAGGGGTTCCCAAACTTTACCATGGCAAGGCTCCCCATATACCAGTAAATTCCAGCCAAGCCCCCCCTGACATGGGCTGTGCCATACTATTTACTTTTTGCTCACTTTCACAACTCGATGGAGTTGGTACATTCCTACCCATTCAAGTACTACTAGTAATGTTCAGTAATGTTAGAATAGATTAGTATTCATAACTAATGGTGATATTGTTTACCTTTGGTTTAATTTAGTTTAGTTTCATTGTTCAATTGATTTCATTATTACCTCCGCCAGGAGGTTATGTGATCGCCCGATTTCTGTGTTATCATGTCTGTCCGTCTGTCCGTCTGTCGCTCTGTTCGTTCGCTGCTATTTCGTGGCCTGCCACAAGGTGGCCGAGGTGAATTGAGCAATGACAGGGCGCGCCTGTGAGGTGGATTGATGGACAGTGACCACACAGCCAGAATGTATTACGCGCGGATTTGCTGTGCCTACATGGCTGCGTAGCCAATAGCACACCAAATGATATATAGGCCTAATAGCCGATATGCCGACAATATGGCACACATATCGTCGCAGAGTTTATTGTTCTCCGAGTGTTTGCCCTGTCAACCAAATCAGCGTTCGCGGAGCTAATTGCTCTCCGAGTGTTTCCCTGCAGTTTACGAAGGTTGGATATATTAACAACGGCAAACAGTGTTTAACAGTGAACAGACAGCGCCAAGGAGGGAAAGGTACCCAGTTCTCTACATGAAAGGTTAAAATAAAGTTGTGTGGCGACAGTCACCACAAAGCCAAACAGAATGCACATATGTAGGCTAATGGCATGCATATCGTCACAACTTTCGCGGAGTTAATTGTTCTCCGAGTGTTTTCCATGTCAACCAAATCAGCTTTCTCTCGCCTGTTGAAGTTTGTAGCCCACGGAGGGAGGGAAAAAATAGCCTAATAACGGTGAACAGTGTTGGCTATCAATGATGAACAGACAGCGCCAAGGAGGGAACGGTATCCAGTTCACTACATTTAAGGTTAATCAAAGCTTGTGTTTGACAGTGATACCAAATCGTTCTCAAAGGCCAAGGTGCCCCCGTAGTCATATAATTCACTATAGGCTATATTATGGATTGATATTAATAGCTGCGCTATTTAATATTGTGGCAAAACAATTATGTGATGAAAGGCATAATTCTTCCAATCATCAAAATGTTTATAACAACACAATGAATGAACAATGACACCAGGCTGTTAGCGATGGGATACAATATTTTCCAAATTAGGGCCTATAGCCTATGGCATGACCAATCACATTTGCCAATCACACAATGGCAGGTGAACTAATACCAAAGCTAACCAGGTGAGGTGACATAAGCCTTAGCTAATAAAAGAGACACATAATTTGGTTAAAATTGAATGTTCACTTCTCTGAACACTGTAGGCCTAGCCTATAAATAGCCTAGGCATGCATGGACTACACCACGACATGTCACAAATATTACAACCAAATTCAGCTTCCTTGGCGGAGGTTTGCACTCTCTGAGTGCATTTCTAGTTGTTATTTTGTTGTTATACTTTTTCTGCCAACCTGTTGTGCCCCCCTAGCATCCCCCCATGGCCCCCCAGGGGTCCCTGGCCCCCACTTTGAAAAACACTTTTTTACTTCCAGTAACGAAGTTGCAGTTTCAGTTGCAGTTGTGTCTGTATCTTTATGTGTTTGTGTGGTTACGTGTGTTTGTGAAGGTACTTGTGTGCAGGCATTATGTGTGGTTGCGTGTGTGTGTTTGTATCCGTGCGCGTGTTTTGGTGTGTGTGCATCTGTTTGTGTGTGGTTGGGTGCATGTGTGTGTGTGGGTTTGTAAATACAGGCATGTGCGTCAGTTTTACATTTACATGTGTGTGTGTGTGTATGTATTAGGTGACCTGGAGAATCGAGCACGTCTGAGAGAGCCCTCCTCATTGGTCATCGAGAACGCCACTCGGTCAGACTCCGCCCAGTATCGCTGTGAAGTCACCGCCCCCGAGGACAAACACAGCTTTGCAGAACTCCTGATCAACCTGGTCGTCAGAGGTGTGTGTGTGTGTGTGTGTGTGTGTGTGTGTGTGTGTGTGTGTGTGTGTGTGTGTGTGTGTGTGTGTGTGTGTGTTCACATAAACAACGTTATTCCCAACATAATTCCCATCTTTCCAGCATGTCTTTATCTGGTATTAGAGCGAGAGAGAGAGAGAGGGAGTGTGTGTGTGTGTGTGTTTAATGTTTAGGGAATTGGTGTGTGTGTGTGTGTGTGTGTGTGTGTGGTTGTGTGTGTTTTGTGTACAAATGCTACTGTAGATGTAAACAAACTCTCTGAACTAATTAGGTTAAGGGTTAACCATGCACGTGCATGTGCACCCACGCACACACACATAGCAGACATCTAGTAACTATTTCTGAACAATTAAGCACGTTTGAGTAAGCCATTAGGCATGAATAGTGTGTGTGTGTGTGTTTGAGCTTGAAAACATTTAGCTTTGTATTATAATGGGCAGTACAGTTGCCATACAATGTGAAGAAGTCCCAACAATTGTGTGTCTGTGTGC
>NC_085863.1:41859383-41876883 GCF_034702125.1 Engraulis encrasicolus
CAGATTCTCTTGTGCTTTTCTCCGCCACTGCTGCTGCTCCAGTCCCACTGTACTCTCCTGTACAGAGCTAATTTCATCCCATCTCATCACTGTACTCTCCTGTACAGAGCTAATTTCATCCCATCTCATCACCCCATCACCATCATTATTACTCTTGTACTCGTCAACAAGCAGCTGAACACTTATGTCCATTTCAGGGAGCTGAAACTCTACTTATGTGTAAACAAAAGGCTCAAATGGATAGAAATCGTTTGTGATTGCAAAAATATACTTACTACATACTATGTGCATACAAGATTGTACAAGAGAACTGAGGAGCACGAGAGTCACCAAAAAACATTTTGTTTCACTTGATTCCAAAAAAGTTATTATTAGACTGAGTTACAAGTGCGACCCTAAATATCCAATTATCATCATTATCATCACTTCCGCACTTGTACTTGTCAACAAGCCTCATCAGCGTAGCAGCTGAACGCTCAGTCTGACGTACACCACATGCCAAATCATTTATGTAATCTCATTTAAAAGGATAATTAAGGCCATTTACACCAAAAATAATGTCTGAAAATGTGCATTTTTATGAAAATGGGGGGAAACACGGGTTAATAGTTCACATAACTAACATAAATTAGTTAGTATCAGTTCTCACTTATGAGGCGAATGCATGTTTTTACTTTTCCCGTGAATATCAAATTAGAATTTAGCAATATTATCAGACAAAAAATGTTTGAAATATTTTTAGGTCCAAAAGGGGGTCGCAGCAGAAAAATGTTTGGGAGCCACTGACTGCTCTAAAGGGTTAATGAAACATGAACGGCCATCCGGGTACTTTCCTCGTAAATTTGCGTTACGCCCATTTATGGGTGAAAACAAACCAAATGTCTCATCAACTTACATGCTACATCGGCTTATCTACATGAACAGTCCATGCATCAGCCACGGCTGGTTGGCTATATAATTTGAACAGCCGGCAACACAACACGTTTTCGGCATGTTGCGCGTTAACAACGCTAAACTACAGGTCTGTATCTTTCGTTTATTAAACCCCAACATCACCAATTGACTTGCATGGGCTGTTTTCCCCCACAAATGGGCGTAACGCACATGGAAAACGTCACGCCGTTCATGAGTATAGTAATAATGTGTGCATGTGTTGTTCATAATGTGATCTGTCTGTGCGCGATAATGACGTTTGTGTGTGTGTGTGTGTGTTTGCAGTTTCAAAGCGCCTGCGAAAAGTGAAGGAGTGGACTATGTACGGACGGAAGACGAGGTGAGCCTCTCTCTCTCTCTGACACACACGTCGCACATGCCATCTCTCTATGTTTGTTCTCTTCTTATTAGAGACCGACCGATATGGGTTTTTCTAAGGCCGATGCCGATGCTTAGAGGTCAGAGTAAGCCGATGGCCGATTTGACCAGCCGATTTTTTGGGCCGATATGCCATCATATTATCCTCAATTGGCATGCTAAAAATATACCGGTATATAAACAATATTCTTTTTCATTTATTTATCCATAACATATGTATTTTATTAATTAAAAGTAACATATGTTCTATTTACACCCTTAATATTCATATAGATAGGCCTAGTAGAAATATTATGTAGGCCAGGGCTGTCCAAACTTTTTTAGTGAAGAAAATACAGGAAAATAAACAAGGGGCCGGGCCGCACATTAGCTGTGAGATGACCGGTAACAAATACACAAGGGAGGCAAAAGCTGTCTGATGGCCCATGATTTATTTCCAATATTTTCAAGAGGCAATGTAAGAAAAGGTAACACAAATTGCATAAATATTATTGTGTCAGTGTAATACACTTGTATGAATTATCCACATGTACATGGTTAATAATTAAGCTTATTATTAATTGTTATTTATTATTATCTTGTTATTTTATTGTTGCCTACAATCAATCAGTGCATGTTTATAAGCTGTTTAATTTGTATTTAATTCTTATTATAGCCAGCACTACTTCCCCTGCACTTCATGGGTCAATGTGAAACTCGTGCTGATCCAATCAGATCAAGTGCCTCTATCTCACATGCACGCAGGCAGCGATGTAAACAAAGGCAGCTCTCCTCTCTGTGCCTCCGTTTAAATGAGCAAGTTCTGTCGTAACCTAGCATGTTTAGCTAACTTGCTATAGCCACAGCAGAGGCAATTTTACAGGATGGATTCACAAAGCTATCAAAAAATAATGTCACTTATGCGCAACATGCTTACAGTATAGCATGATACTATTCCAACTGTGGGTTAAAGTCACAAATAAAAGTGCTAAGCAATCGCTAACGCTAACCGCTATTCAGTTTGGAGTGTATATAAGCAGCTGTAGGAAGGCTATGGTAAAAGGCACTCGTGGTCACACACCACTAGCAACTTTGATTTCAACTCCATTGCCGTTGAAAACAAATAGACATGGGGTGAAAGTCAATCACATGTCAGATTTGCATCCTTTTTTGATAAAATTTCGCTTAGATTTTAAATTCCTATTGTATTTTTAGAGGTAAACTTCACACTGGTTACCACCAGTATTAGGGCTCCCAGTAGCTGCCCGCTGATGTGCCTGAGAGAGGTGTGCCTGATAGAGAGGTGTGACGTTCACGGAGCCGGTTCTTTTGAACGGCTCCCTGAAGTGAACTATGGGGGCAGGATCACAGCTGGGGGAGCCACTCGACTGTTATTTCGTTCGTTTTTCATTAATTTTAGGCACGTGACCTCGACCTTACAATCGGCGCAACCAAGTGAGAAAATCGGCCGATGGCGATTTATTAAAAAATAGCAAAAATCGGGCGATTAAATCGGCCGGCCGATCGATCAGTCGGTCTCTACTTCTTATGGCTATGTATTACACATATGGATGCAACTGCCACCAGACCGACACAACACTACACACACCTCCTCTTCAGATTGGACGAAAATGTGTTTGTGTGTGTCTCTCTCTCTCTGTGCAGGGAGACTTTCGGCACAAGTCGTCGTTCATCATCTGAGTGGAGAAGAGGAGGAGGAGGAGGAGGAGGAGAAGAAGAGGAGGAGGAGAAGAGGCGAGGACGAGGAGGAGAAGAGGAGAGGAGAAGGAGGAGGAAGAGGAGGAGAGGAGGAGGAACGGAGCAGGAGATGAAGAGGAGAGGAGCAAGGTCACTCAAGGACTAATCATCCAATCAGCAGCGAGCGGCCATGATGTCATATGGCAACAATCGCCAAGGAGCTGGAGATGCCATGTTGCTTAGCAACCACAGACAATTCCTCCTCTGACCTTTTTTTAATTTCAATTTTTGGTTTTTATTTTGAAAATAAAACCAGGCAGGCACACACACGCATGGACTCCACACAGCCACTCACATACACACACACACACACTCAGACAGACACACACAGACACACAGACACACGTTTGCGCTCAACTCAGATGTACAATTTCCGGTGTGCCTTTTTGTTTAAAAAGCTTCAGTCATTTCTCTCTCTCTGTCTCTCTTTCTCTCTCTCTCTCTCTCTCACACACACACACCCCCAGACCTATTTCACCAGATTGAGTCACACACACACACACACACACACACACACACACACACACACACACACACACACACACACACACACACACACACACACACACACACACACACACCCCTTTGGGCATACTATCTCACATTTGTATGTTCCACATAGGATTCTGAAACGTGTGTGTTGCACGCTCACAGACATACGCGCACACACACACACACACACACACACACACACGCACACGTACACACCTGAAGATGAGGAGATGAGATCAGTTATACTAACAATGCCCTGTCTTTCTTTCTTTTTTCTCTCTCACACACACACACACACACACACACACACACACACACACACACACACACACACACACACACACACACACACACACACACACACACACACACTCGCTCTGCCATACTGTACTCCCTCACAGCATTTGTATGTGTGTGGGCTTGAAGATGTCTCTGTGTGTATGTGTATTCAGACGTCATTGCCAAAGACAAGCAGAACGCTCCGCAATCATCAAAATACACACTCTCACAAACACAAACACACACACGCACACGCAAACACACACGAACGAACGCATGCACGCATGTAAATAGTTTATTTGTATGCAGGAAGTCACATATCAAACACAATGACATATCTATCAGAAATGACATGTAGAATAGAGTAGAATGGAGTAGAATAGAATAGAATAGAATAGAGTAGAATGGAGTAGAATAGAATAGAATAGAATAGAATAGAATATCTAAAAAGAAATGACATGGTAACAGCTGATGGCTGATATTGGCAAATAGCAGGCGTGTTGTACCCTCTGTGTGTGTACTAGCCAACCCAGCACTCATCTCACACACACACACACACACACACACACACACACACACACACACACACACACACACACACACACACACACAGGGTAGTACTACCAAAGGTAGTCAATATGGTAGGTCAAGGCAAATCAAACCGTGCCCACCCAGTGCAAAGGAGTGTGCTCAAGTCCGGTCTCCTAAGGGGGCCGTCGTCCCTTTCCTCTTCTTCTCCTTCTGTGGCGCTTGGTGGCGACTCTGCAGAATATCCGTGCTGCCGTTATCTATGGCACTAATAGGGCTTTCAGGTCGACCAGAACGGAGCCAGAGCCGGTGACCGCACCAGTTACGTTCGGCACTAAAGTGCTTATCTGTGAAACCCCCGTGTGCATACCGGGCTCTGAACTTTTTCCGCACGTGACTGTGTTAGCCGGATGAACCTGCTGACGGCCACGCTGTCGTCACGGTTCACATTGCGAACCAACTTTCCGGTTCGCGAACGCAAATATCTGTGGCGTCGGCACGACAGCCGGTTTACGATTAGGTGCGGGAACGGGCTCCAGCACGGTTCTCAGTTGGCCTGAACGCGCTATAAGGGAACTCCTAAAGGGGCGTTCACCTGACACCACATGGATCCTGGAAAAGTACGGGCTTGAGTCGTTTCTACCTTATCCACTTACTCCACTCCACTGGGGGGCAGCAATCAGCCATGAGACACATCTACATACAAAATATTTACGAGAATCCCAAACAATCACTCATGTCTAACCCTCTTAGACACACACGCTCATGCTTGCGCGCGCCTACACACACACACAATCTCTTGTCTTGCACAATGCCTCTGAATGCACCTGCACACACTCTCTTGATAGAAAATATGATGTATTTTTTTGTGCGTGTGATTTTGTTACTAACTGCCATACCCTGATGATGTTCGAGACGATGTTTTATTTTTCTGCTCTGATGTTGAAAAGGAAGGATATATTTTACTGAGGAAACAGGAATGAGATGCATTCTCTTTCGGGGTGTGTTGATAGCTGTTGTGTTATTATAAAACTTTTTTGATGAAAAATATTCAAATAAAAAGTAAGAAAAAGGCGCGTCTGAATACTTCACCCACGTGTACACACACACACACACACACACACACACACACACACACACACACACACACACACACACACACACACACACACACACACACACTCGATTTGTTTGTGTAGTTTCAAGTTATTTCATCATGGGACCGCTTTTGTCAGTTCTGTCCCGAGTTACATTACATTAGATTACACGTAGCTGACACTTTTAGCCAAAGCAACAGAAATTATTTGACAGGGTATTGGTTACAGTCCCTGGAGAAATGTGGCGTTAGGTGCCTTACTCACTTCAGCCATGGATGAAGGTATAGGGAGCAGTAATGGTGGGATTCAACTGGATATAGAGTAAGCAACTTGTTCATTTAGCTGCGGCTCACACTGCTCACTCTCTCTCTCTCTCACACACACACACACAGGGGTTTACGTATGTAACACGTCACAGCTCACAATTCCTGTTGTGACAGTGCAATAGCCTCACCACGGCGGCCGACCAGAAATAGAACTAGAACTAGAGTTGATTTTCAGCCATTTGATGGAGAGGTGGTGGTCAGGTGGAAATCACATTGTTACCCCATACCCTTGGTCTCCAAACAAAGGCCCGCGGGCCAAAGCCGGCCCGGGCATGGCACACATTTGGCCCAGCATGAGTTCAGAACAAATGAAAAAAAAAATGTGTGTGATTTTCGATCACTAAAACATCAGTGGGTCATATCTCATTCTCTACAAAGCATTCACAGAGAGTTAGATCTCATACTAACAGTCGCATAACAGACATTGTCAAGAAGGGAAAACGGAATAGCGAAAATCTGTTCTCTGTCCAGACATCGAACTTGTTTCTCATGGGTTGGGGCGTTGGTTTCGCCCGCAGCCTCACTTGTGCTACATAATTTGGCCCTTGGAGAAAACTAATTGGAGACCACTGCAGTACACCAAACGCAATGCACACTCACTACAGTATACGATGCCAGGCACATGGTTGACGTGAGATTGTGCCAAAATTCATCCTGATATTCAAAAGAGTCACTTAACAGAATAACCTTGGCAAAATGGATTAAATACTGTACCTACAGTGTTGGTCCAGCCTTAGGAGACATGGAGTTTTATCACTTCACGCAGCGTAGGTCTAGCCATATTGAGACTTGGACTTGGACTGCCTCCTCCACTTGTGCTTGTTTCCTCGTACCAGGAAGTAATATGTCATGATGACATCACTGACAACAGCATTATATTACAATATCTTGCAAAAGCTCAATTGTAAAGTCTTTCTCATTTGCAATTAGGATGGTAAATGAAAAACAATCCCTCAAAAGTTGATGTGGCTAGGCTGACAACTGGGAAACTTAATCGTTTTCTCCACGGAGGAGGGGCCAGGAGGCGGGGCGAGGAAACAAGCACAAGTGGAGGAGGCAAGGCCGCATATTGTAACGCACTCAAGGTCTCAAACAAGGGTTGCCAACTCCCTGGGGGGAAATGAGAGATACCTCATTCGTGCAGGGGGCCTGGGGGTCGTCCCCCAGAAAGTGTTGTATTTCTTGGGACGCAATTTGGTTAGAATGCAGGAAATTGCATCTGTTTCACCTCAAAACGGAAACGTACTTCTGTTTCTAAATACTGGACTATTACGTGTTTCAAGGGCAACCCTATCTTAAACTGATGTTATCTCTGTAGATTACACACATTTTAACCAGTTTTTTACCTTTAAAATTACACTACATTACATTACGCTGATGCTTTTGTGCAAAGCGACTTATTTACAGGGACACTTAAGTCATGGCTGAAGGTGTTGGGAGATGTAAGCGTGGGATTCAAACCTGCAACCCTCTGACCCTCTTGCTAACCATTAGGCCATGGCTGCCCACTATAAAACCCTTTTTTCCCAGCAGATTTGATGTAGACATAGAGGTCATATAGCAGATTAGCTTGGTAAAGTAGTACCTATGTATGGCGGAGACGGCACATTTGCTGTAGCATATCAAGGCCCCAGACATTGAAATAAGGTTTCAAGTTGTAACCGTCTCTTGAGGTTGTAACCCCCAATGTCTTCAGTTCAACACTGGGCTCGCTCGCAAAAATTAAGACGCATTCTGGTTAGAGAATTCGAACCAAAATTTATTGAAATGGCAAAGCGTGCAGCGCAGACAGAGCAGCAATGTGCCATCACGATCGAGCTTACTGAGTACCAAGGTCATAAGGTGACCTCTAGGTCATCACACCCTGCTGTCTCTCAGCATTGTCAACAACACACTCATGGAGATCAATTTAATGAAAAGTCAAGCTTGTGACCTTTTGGTGAGTTGTGGAGACAGATTCAGGGACAGATTATGATTCTATCGGGCTCCTGGGCCAGAAATCAGGAAAGGCCCCCCCTCCATGGGTGTTACTCGTTTACACAAACATTTGGGGTCTTAGAACAGATGTTGGAGACCTTATATTGTCTTGGAGTTTGGGGGTTGTTCCCCGAGAAAATTTTAAAATAGTTGTGAAAGTGTGATTGTAATCCAACACGAGAATGGAAATATACTGCAGAGGTTTGTCCAAACAATTTCGTTGCTTTCTTTACACAATAACAAACTCTTGAACTTGCTTCAGGGCCCCCTTGACTCTGGTGACCTGGGCCCTGGGCTCGGTAGGTCCGTGCAGTAATCAATCCTTGTCATTGCTGACCAATGTCATCAGCTCCAGCAGCTGGTCTAGGAGGACACCTGGTGGTGAACGGTAGTTACCACATCCTCCACATGTATAAGACACCATCTAGTGGTCAACTGTCGTCATCACACCCTCCACACATATACACATACCATCTAGTGGTCAGCTCTTGTACTCACACCCTGCTCATCTAACCCTTGTAAGGTGTTTGTGTTTTCGTCATTTACAGCCGCAGAAAAAAATTGAGTAGCAAGTAGTAAACCAGAAAAACTAATTTCTAGGTGGTCTCATTTTTTCCACGTCTGTGTGTGGGTCCTTTGTACCTGGGTCTAAAGAAAAAAAAATCATAAAAAAGAAAAATCATAGGATGAAGGGGACATGAGGGTAAATATGAGCCACCCTAAAAAAGCATACATACACGGAAATTCACAGAGACAGAAGGATAAGGAAAAAGGGAAGAAAGTGAGTAAACTCAGAGCACTCAAGATTTTTGTCAAGAAACTGGTCTAATTCTTTAATATTGAGATTCCCTGGCCTTGGCTCATTTTCTGTGAACATGAATCTGGGGGAAAATTCTATGAAAAGACCCAAACACCTTACAACAAGGGACAGACCCTCGAGTGATTGACTGTTGTAATCACACCCACACATCTAAATACCCCTTCTAGTGAGCAGATGTAAAATTATATCACTGCACCCTGGCGGCAATGCACAGTAGTTTTGTGGACATATCGAGCCATTATTGGACAGGACAGTGAGGAAGTCAAGTATACTTTATTGTAAAAAAAAAATCTATGTAACAGGGTTAGCGCAGAAGTTTGAAATCACGTTTGACCAGTCCCCAATGAACACACACACACACACACGGGCAACACACACACACACACAAACGGGCAACACACGCACGCGCACAACACACACGCACACAGGCAACACACACACACACACACACACACGGGCAACACACAGGCACACGGGAAACAGAAACAGCAGTAGAAACTAACATAACAGATTGATGCATGGATTTACATTCTCTCTGATACATTTACGCACAGCACACACAAATGCAGTAAAACCACCAACATACTGATACAACCATGTACAATAAATACAGAAGTGTGCAATAAGAAGACTAACATATTGATGGATAAATAAACCACACACCCATGGAAAGAAGTGGAAAGACACTTTCCAAAACCAACACATGTATTCTTTGTAATGACATAAAATACAAAGCTACAGTAACAATTCAGACACGCACACACAAAGAAAAACACACATGCTCCACCCACACAAATGCTACACACATGCTACACACACGCGACACACATGCTACACACACACGCTACACACACACACACACACACACACACACACACACACACACACACACACACACACACACACACACACACACACACACACACACACACACACACACACACACACCACTTGTCCACACCTTCTCTGAGCACTGCCACTACTGGCGGCAGAGCCCCGGATCCGAACCACACTCCATCCTGGACTGCAACCGGGTGCAGTGCCTTCAGCTGAGCCCGAGTGAGCACTGCAGTGAATGCCCTCCTCCACACCCCAACGACACTGCCTCCTGTCTGCACAGTAAGGCATTCCACCGACCCTGTTGGCCACCCACCCCAAGTAAGCCGAAGGAACCGCGGACCGAACCGCCACGCAGAACCCCCAGCCAGGCAATCAGGACCGCCCCCCCCCCCGGGAGACTATGCCCGCCACGCCCACAATATCCAGAAATCACCACCAATCTCAGACGTAAGCGGAGATCAACTTCTCCAAGAAGAATAAAGAAAGAAATGTGCCTCGGCCAGAACCTGCTGAAAGACAAGTTCTGAAAAGACAAACATCAGAAGAGAGCTGTGAAACCAAGCATCTACCTCTCTACTCTACTCTACTCTACCCTATACCCTACCTGTACCCTGTGGTGGAGCTGCAACCATGGTGTCGTCGTGAGGATAGTTGAGGCCAAGGCCAAGCTGAACCCTCTTGACCACAAGGGTGACCCCGTCAAGGCGAAGACTGTGCGGAGAAGTCTTTGTAGGATGGCTGAAATAGTACATCCACAAGCTGAATCGAGGTCAAGAAGTGGCATCACCTAGTAGACACCCAGACCATCTTGGGTACCAGACAGCGTGAAAGTTGTGGATGCCAAACGCAAACAGAGTTGGCAAGTTCCAGAGCAGCACTGACTGAAATTGGTGATGAACTCCAGGTGCTCTGAACATGTCAGGACAGTCCTGAAGACCTAACTGAAAGTTCCAAGTGGTAATGCGGTGCACAGTTCCTTCTGTGGCCAACAAAGTCAGTAAACAACGTTGCTGCACAAGCAAGATACAATGTCACTAGAATGTAGAGAAAACATTCACTGCAGTACTCACCTGAAGTCAGCTGAAGGCACAACACCCAATTGCAGTCCAGAACAACACACAGTCCAACTCTAGAACTCCACCACCAGCAGTAGCAGCAGTCCACACACGTTCTACACACATTCTACACACACACACACACACACACACACACACACACACACACACATGTTCTACACACGCTCTATACACAAAC
Organism: Engraulis encrasicolus; assembly: GCF_034702125.1. Lineage (NCBI taxonomy): Eukaryota > Metazoa > Chordata > Actinopteri > Clupeiformes > Engraulidae > Engraulis > Engraulis encrasicolus. The sequence goes on from NC_085863.1 coordinate 41,870,045, forward strand.
ACACAAACGTTCCACACAGATTCACACCACACACACACATTCCACACAGACTCACGCCACACACACAAATAAGCGAAATATAAACAAGAAAAATGAACATTTGCATGATACCAACACATGCATGCTTTGAAATTATATAAACCCAAAATAAAAAGCTGCAGCACACACACAGCAAAAAAAGAGAAACAAAATGGTTGACATCATACCGGTAATCAGATGTAATAAAAATTAATTGAAAAAATATGCATGTCCAAGTTCACTGTTCGAATCTACTCGCAGGACAGAGTGTGAGCTAGGAGTGCAACTCACCACTGAAAATTGTTTTTTTATTCATGCCTTAGTCTGAATGACACAGTGGCTCTAGCAGACAAACAGCACTGTGTCTCCTTGGCCCTGATGTGCAAGGGCCATCTTGATTGTATTGGTTTGTCTGTAGGTCTGTTTTTTGCCATTTCAATGCCCACCTGTCCCTGTGTTGCAATGGTTAGAATTAAGTTTGTCAGTGAGCGAAGTATAGACACGCCATGTCCATAACAGTGGAGGAGGGGCTTGGATAGGGTACAGTAGATGTTAGTCTTTGATTGTTGGGGTTGCTGGTTGTTGGTGACGGGGCAGGGGCAGGGGGAAGTTAGAGGAGGAGAGCTGGGATGCTGGAAGCTGGGGAGTGAGGGGGTGGTGGGTGGCCCCTGCTTCCCTGGCTGGCCCCTGCTTCCCCTGGCTTGGTGGCAGGTGTACAGTATAGGGCAGGCATCGCCAAACTTTTTTCTCTGGGGGCCACGTTATCGTTCCAGACTGTGATCAGGGGCCAGGATCAATTATGTGGACTGTATACTACGCCACTGCCTGTTATAGCCAAAATTAAACTGTAGGAAGGCCTGCTGATAAATATGTTTTATCTTTTTTCCCTGTGAGGATTGCTTCTTTGGGCCAGTTCAAATGGTGAGATACAGAGAGGTGGAGGGCCGGTCAAAGGGGCCTGGCGGGCCGCATCCGGCCCCCGGGCCTTAGTTTGGGGACCCCTGGAAAAGGGCCTGGGTCTTGAGTTTGATGGGCTCCCTGCGGGTGTCCTACTCCTGAGGCCGGCTGCCTTTCAGGGTGGTTAGCCTGTCAGCCAAGCCATGCATGTGTGGGGGAAGAGCATGAAGTCATACATGCCCATAACTCCACCGATCATGGGACCCACCCAGTACACCTGCAGGACGAGGCAAGAACAGAAAACCATATTAATTACACGAGAGCTGCAGAGACATACAGTTCATGGTGCCTCCTGCAAAACACCAATACATAATGCAATAACTAATTTAATGCATCTTGACACACTAACAGTGCCTAATAGTGAAGACCACATAAATCTGAAAGTAGTTTACAAACAATGGGACGGAGGGCTGGGCTGGCCATCTGGCATAGCGGGCATTTCCCAGTGGGCTCTGCATCCTCGTGGGCCCCTATTTTCATTAATGTTAAAAAAAACAGTTCTGAACCGGAAATTACGAGGGGCCCCTTTAAGCCAAATGTGTCCGGGCCCTTTTTCTCCCCCAGTCCAGCCCTGATGGGACAGTAAAAGCATGTACTTAAAGGGGTATGCCACTATTTTGGGGCTTAATACAGTTAAAATCGTTGGCCAGGGTTCATAAAGGTGGTAAAGTGTCTTATTTTTCATGTCATTCGTTGTCTTGCTTGAAGACAAGTTAAAAGAGGGAATATGTCGCTAAGCTAGTGAAAGTCAATAGATCCGTGTAGCATGCTACATGCAACTTGCAAAATAAGACACTGCCACCTTTATAAACCCCAGTCAACGATTTTAACTGTATTAAGCCCCAAAATAGTGGCATACCCCTTTAATGCATAATTTGTACATATTGTTTCTTAGCCACTGGTTCATGAAGTTCCTCTTGAACTTAGCAGGGTTCATTTCAGCTCCAGTATAGAACATCTGAAACAAATAGTGTTCAGAGTTGAGTATTAGTTTTGATGCAAGAGAAGTTCAAGGGTGAGAACAGAATTACACAAGACGGTAAGGTCAAGCACAAGGACTTTTTTTCTTGAGAGCAGACGTTTCAAGGTTCTGCCTTCATCAGTGCGCAGGCGACCTAACAGCACTGATGAAGGCAGAACCCTGAAATGTGTGCTCTACTCTGCTCCAGAGTTGTGGACTGGAGGCATGTGACTTGGACTGAAGTCCATCTCGAGTCGACTTGACAAAATGTCAAGACTTGCGACTTGATCATCAATAGACTCGACTTGGACTTGTGCCTCATGACATTGTGCAAAGACTTTCCTCTTAGAAATATTTTATCTATCCAGGTGAACAAAATTGAAGCACTTTTTACAGGTGATTTCATAGAGCAGAAAGCGTGAGCTGCCCGCAGCAGCTAGAAGTATATTTCAACGTTCCATTTCCAAATGCCGGGGCACTTCAGCGTGGCGTGCACAGAAGAGTTTAGCTACATTCAGCACTGAGCCTATTTTAAGTAGATAGACCAGTGTTGGCAACAAAGTGTTAAATTAATTTTATGGTTGTCAAGATGCATGGTCTTTTATTTTAATCCCAGTTGTAGTATGCCTTATTTGAAGGAGGAATATAAAATGACAAGGTTGTCTTAGCGTTGAGGAGGAATACATTTGCATTGTGGGCTAGCAAGAACAGAAGTCCAGTTAAATAACACAAAAGGAAACTCTTGTGTGAAGGTAGGTTTATGTACAGGCGTGGAGCACAAAATTCCCCATGTTCAACCAGCTCTAATAACTAATTTTATTGAATATTTCTTGACACACTAACAGTGCCTAACAGTGAAGATTACATAAATCTATTATATCTGACCTGAAAGTAGTTTTCAAACAATGGGAGGGTATAACCATGTTTTTAATGTTTTTTTCTTATCCAGTGGTTCATGAAGTTCCTCTTGAACGTAGGAGGGTTGATTTCAGCTCCAGTGTAGAACATCTGAGGAAATTCTTGTGTGAAGGAAACCCAATTCATGGGTTTTTTGAGCTGGAAGGCCAAAATATGTAAAAACAAACAATTGAATGATTGAAATAGTAAAAAAAAAAAAAACTGGGCCATGAATCTATAATACATGACAGTTTAACATTATTGATGGAATTATGGAAATAAATCAACTTTTTCACACTATTCTAATCAAGTGGCCTGGAGCTGTATGTACAGGGGCAGAACACAAAATTCCCCATGTTCAACCAGCTGTAATGGACCCCCTTAATATATTAAACTGGCTTATGTAAATCAAAATCGGACTCCTCGTGGGCCCTCCTTATACAGAATAATAAGTACAGTCATAGAAAAAGTTTGTACACACTTCGATATGTCTTACATTTCAGTCAAAAGTGGTCATAAAACACAAGAAGGAACAAACAGTGTCTGCTTTAACCAATACCACCCAAAGATTTGCATTTTATCAAATGTTTTTGCTGTAAGATTTAAACATTCACAGCACAGCAAGGACACCCTTGCATTCAATAGGTGTTGACCCTCCTTTAGTTGCAATAACCTTTACCAGACGTTTCCTATAGTTGCAGATAAGATGTATAACACGGTTAGTTTTGCTAGGGAGACAAGATCCACTCTGATCCTCTTCAGCAAGGTATCTGGGATGTCTGGAGACAGAACTCTCATGCAGTGCCATTGCCATTGACTTCAATGCTAAAAGCAGGTGGGTCCAATTGGGACCATGATTGCGGTTTTGAGTAATGAACCAGGTGGGGAGTTTTTAAAAGCCTCAGGAATCTTTTGCAGGTGTTTAGAGTTAATTTGTTGATTCAAATGATTAGGTTAATAGCACATCTAGAGAACCTTTTCATGATATGCTAATTTTTTGAGATGGGAATTTTGGGTTTTCATGAGCTGTATGCCAAAATCATCAGTATTAAAACGATAAAAGACCTGACATTTCAGTTGGTGTGCAATGAATCAAAAATACCGGTATATGAAAGTTTTATTTTCATCATTTCATTACGGAAAACAATGAACGTTATCAAAATATGCAAATTTTTTGAGAGGGATCTGTAAATGCTTTTTCGTAAAAATCAAAAGGTGCAGTGACGATTTTTTGGTAAGAAATCCAATTATTTTTTTGGCAGAACGTACCAGATTCTTGTTAATTGTCGTCAGTATTGTAGATATGTCAGAGATGGTGACATGTTCCAGTGATTTCTATAAGTCTTCAGCTGACCCTCTAGGATTATTTAGAATGTCATTAAGGACTCTGCTCTGTCCTTGGAGTAATTCTTTCAGGCTTATGACCACCTGAAACAGAAGAAAGACTTCTAAACAGTCTCCATTCATATACACTTTCTTTAACCATTCATTTGTGAGATTTTTAGAAATGGTCTTGTAAACTTATAGAGATGCATCAAAAAATCAAATAACTCTTTAGCATGGGTTTTCAGAGAAATATTTAAAAGGTACACTGTAAGATTTTTAGTTGATTATTTCCAGAATTCATGGTACCCATTCACTAATGTTACCTTTTTATGAATACCTACCACCACCATCAAATACTAAGAATTCATTATGACTGGAAAAATGGCTCTTTTCATACATGAAAAGGGGGATCTTCTCCTTGGTCCGCCATTTTTAGCTGCAAAAATGACTGTGCTTGGTCCATACTATAAAATATTAGTTTATTACTTAGTAAACTTCTGTTGTGGATGTGTGATGTGTCATGTTGGGAGACCCATGTAGGAGCGGGTGTTGTCATGTTGGGAGACCCATCCATGGCACACTTCCAGTCTAGTGGTGGAGGGGAGGAAAGGATGTTTGCACTCAGGATTTTATGGTAAATGTCTCCTTTCATCTGATTGCTGACACCATGATGTTGTGCTGTGCCTTGGGCAGAAAAAACACCCTCAAACCATACTGTTTCCACTTCCATGCATGATGGTGAGGAGGGTGTTCTTGGGATCATATCCCATTTCAACCTTGTTCAGGTCTGCAACCTTGTCCCTGACATCCTTTGACAGCTCTTTGGCCTTTCTCCATGTTGGCATGTTTGGAGTCTGATTGACTGATATGATGCTGGTGAGTATTTACAGGTATCTTTAAAAGGTTTATGAAACGAAAACAAAGTAAAGGAATTTGACCATTTCCAGGACAGATTCTGAAAGTTCTAAGCCTTGTGAATAAAATGGGATATTGTCTGGGTGATATTTTGTCCTAAAAGTCATGTTAAAATGTTCCCAAAAAGTGTTATGTTTACTTTTTTTGTCACATGCAAATTTTATGCAAATGATATGCGTGGCATAGAAGGGGAGAGTTCACCTCATTCCACCTTGTTCAGATCAATGGCGGCTAGTACCAAAACAAAGCGCAGTGTCAAGCAGTGTGTTGCTGGAGGGCCGAACAGTGCCAGCTGCAAAAATGGCTACTTGACAGAAGGAATATCTTTGCACAAGTTCCCTTCTGTGAAGAATGATGGAACTGTGGCCGACAAGGAGAAGGCTAAAACAAGCTAGGGCTCTGTGGATCCAATGCGTGGTTTTGAAGCAAGCTTCACCACAAATGTGGAGATCGCGGGCATGGTTGGACTGAAGAGAATGCTATTGCCTCAAGAAGTTCCAACAATTGACATCGCCGGCGTGCAGACTGAAACTGCCCCTGTAACTGCTCGGGCACGAAGACAGGTGAGTGCACTGCTTTGCTTTAGGCTACTCGTTTTACCTTGTCCATCTGCTTTGTATGATGTTTTCAGGAAAGGGTAATGCACATGACATGCCAAACCGATGCGAATGCTCTCAGAATATGCACTTTTTGTTGATTGCCATTCAACTGGTCAATAAATTGGTTTTGGGAGGATATCCGCGCATCAGCGTGGTGCTCTCGGTCGAGGACAGCCAACTCACAGACTGGGCTACTGCTTAGCGAATAAACGGAGATGCACATAGCGTAGGCCTACTTTGAAGCGTTGATTGTTTGTTTTTAGTATTGTGGTGTTGCTGACGTTTGGACACACCTCGTCCTCAGAGTCAGGCTGAGGGACACGAGACGCCTGTGACTTTGAGCACAAAAAATAATAATAATGATAAACGCTAAAAATATGCTGAGGACTCAGGCTATATAGGGTGTTTTTCCAACAGCCTAATACCTCCGTTTTTTCTCTAGTTGATGATATTTTTGCATGTAGCCTACATGCATTTCAATCACACTATATCGCGCAATTGAATCAAAATGCCCCCCATTTGTCAACAAATACACACGCCATGTCATCTTTGGGTCATGGCAAAGCGCCCACGGCAACCGTAACCATAAAAAAAAAAAAACTGTCAGGCTAGGTCAACAATCGTCACTTCGCCTGTCAGACATGTCACTTTCTGCAGATGTATCAGTGCCTCTGAAATAGATTTGTGCTGCTGTTTTTTTTCTCATGAGGTTGGATGTGTGGTTTTTCAACACGCTGATGTTTGTATCAGAATTTTGGTTCCTTTATAAGATGTGGGTCCATCAAATGTGTGTTGTTTTCTCAGATCGCCATACTAGCAAACCAGGGACTCTCCTCTTTGATGTCACAGCCCAGCTCATTAGTCACACCAAATTTCACAGAATTCACACTTTGAGTTGCCATTTTCACAAGTTCCTCCAGGATGATTGGGTTCAAAGTCTCATCGATGCTATCAGAAAAAACAAGGCTTTAATGGGAATGACCGTTTGTTTTTGTTTCATAAACCCTTTAATTCGAAGTTGATTGGAAGTGCCTATCTGGTACTAGTTGGCAATGAAATATAAATCAATTAATATGTATTCTTTAAAAGAATGTTCTGTATTTTACCATTACCTGTATTTTACCATTTTACCTACCATTAAAATGTAGAATGATCATGTCTTAATT
>NC_085863.1:41881883-41891883 GCF_034702125.1 Engraulis encrasicolus
CACACACACACACACACACACACACACACACACACACACACACACACACACAGTACAAAGGTCATGTCCACTGCGACCAGGATGAGAGGGATCAAGAGGTGGACGGATGAGATTTGGTTTACTATGGCATCCGTAACCTAGTTACGGAGAGAGAAGGGATAGAGAGAAAGAGAAAACAGTGTGTGAGAGATAGAGAGAAAGAGAAAAAGTGTGTGTGTGTGTGTGTGTGTGAGAGAGAGAGAGAGAGAGAGAGAGAGAGAGAGAGAGAGAGAGAGAGAGAGAGAGAGAGAGAGAGAGAGAGAGAGAGAAAAGTTGGGATGGAGGGAGAGAGAGAGAGAGAGAATGATATATTATGGAGAGAGAGAGGGAGAATAGAAAATGAGTCCATATGTCCATACAGTGCTAGGTTGTACCACAAAGTTCACGTTTAATCAATTCTGTGTTTTTCTGCTTAGATGTGTTTTACAAGTGAACTCATTCACATTGCTTAGGGCAAATGTGTGTGTGTGTGTGTGTGTGTGTGTGTGTGTGTGTGTGTGTGTGTGTGTGTGTGTGTGTGTGTGTGTGTGTGTGTGTGTGTGTGTGTGTGTGTGTGTGTGTGTGTCTGCAATGCGCATGGGCATGCATGTGTGTGTGTGTATTAGCGTGTATGTGTATGTGTGTGCGTGCATGTGTGCGTGTGTGTGTGTGTGATTTTGTATGCGTGCATGTGCTTGTGTGTGTTTCAGCAAGTGCAGCTTTTGCAGACTGACACAATGTCAATGCCATTTTCATATTGACTCAGCAATCAATGGCAAATCAATGTGTGTTTGTGTGTGTGTGTGTGTGTGTGTGTGTGTGTGTGTGTGTGTGTGTGTGTGTGTGTGTGTGTGTGTGTGTGTGTGTGTGTGTGTGTGTGTGCATGACATATACTGTACATAGTACATAGTCAAAACAAAGTGTNGAGAGGCAGCCTTTAGCTTCTTTGCTTCAAAGCTTTGGAACCAGCTTCCAGATGACATAAAAAATGCACCCACTATTGATAGCTTTAAATCTAGACTCAAGACAAAGCTGTTCTCAGATGCTTTCCCCTAGCTTAAATTACTTATTCTTATTATTTTTATTTTTTATTTAATTTGTTTTATTTTATTTTATTTTATTATTATTTTTACCTTATGTTTTATCTTAATGTTTTTAAATGCTTTTTGACTCTAATTCATTTCCTTCTTTCTTCCCTGTTTCCTTTCATTTACATTTGTGAACTTTGTGAAGCACATTGAGTTGCACCTGTGTATGAAATGCGCTATATAAATAAACTTGCCTTGCCTTGCCTTACATAAAGACAAAGCTGGGTGTGTGTGTGTTTGTGAGATAGAGTGAGAGATAGAGGTGTGTGTGTGTGTGCGTGTGTGAGTGTAGGGCTGTCACGGTGTGAAATTTTAGGCTCACGGTTATTGTGACCAAAATTACCACGGTTTACGGTATTATCGCGGTTTTTTTTTTTTTAAAATGCCGACACTAAAGGCGACATGGTACCGCAAACCTCGAACAAAAACCTTACATTGCGCAATCATTTATAGCCTAATCCACGTGTAGCCTAATAAACACAGGAACAGTATTTGAAAGCTTAGACCCTGAAGAATGTTTTAGCACTACTTTACAGATATTTGAACATATTGTTTGTGCGTTATTGTTGTTAATTTATTACAAAATGTCACGTTTCAAATTTCACCCCAAGCCCCCACTTTCACGGCGTCTCCATACCTTTCTATGATTAGACATCGAAAACGTGGATAAATCCTAGCATGCATGGTGTCAAAATGCTCCTCTAGCATCCATGGGGTTAGAGCATATGTAGTTTTTTCACTGTATTTCAACCACATGTGCAACCCGACTATAACTAAACCAGTTTACTGTGTTACGATCGCAGATTTTTTTCCTCCCCTGGTGCTTTTGCATTTTCGAATGGACTACCTCCATATGACCAACGCCTTTTCACGTGACCCCTTTACAGTTAGTAAACACATATGGCCATGCGCCATACAGAAACTAGATAGCCTATGTGTTTTTCCCCGAAATAAGAAAACAGATGGTCACGGTAACTTCAGATATGCGGGCTGTGCAAACTCCATACAGTGAATGGGTTGCGCTCTCCCGACAGCACCGCAGTGAACTGCAGGCATGGCTCGACTAGTGAGTGGGGACGCAACGCAACCTGTTTACACAGAACCTCTCTAGTGATGAGGCTGTGCACACATGCCTCTGTCTCGCTAGCCAACGTAGCCTAACGAGTTGACACCGGGCAGCAAGCACGTGAATCATGGCTCTCATATTCTGGGAATGAAAAACATAGGCTCTTCGAGACGTATGAAAAATTACCAAAAACGAGCCAACGAGATGTTTCGGCGAAGCTTGGCATTCCTCAGGAGGTTACCTTGTGTTTAAACTGCTCCAGGCTGCGTCTCCCGAGTCCCTCCCACTCCCCCTCGCCCTTCTCATCTCTCCTATGCCAGCAAGCCCAGCGCGACTTTCCCAATTCCAAGCAGTTCGTGGCTTTTTAAAACTGTGTCAAAAAAACACGTTGTAGGCTAGGCTACTACTGTACAGCAGGCTATGCAACAGTGTGTTATTTATCGGTGTAGCAATTTCAAGTGCCCAGTCTAGCCGCGTTTTGCATGCATAACCTGAATCACACTGTGCAGAAACTCGCCAGAAGACGTTTGTCGAATGGGAACTTTACAAACTTATTTGACATCAAAAGAGATGACGACCCGTGCGTGGTCTAGGCCTATGCTTCGAAATGCATATAAGCCTCGTCTTTCTCAGCGCTCATTTTTGGCAGACAGGTAGAGACAAAAAAGAGGTGAAATAATACAAATTCGGTTTTAGTAATCAACCGCTTAGTGTTCAAACAGCCCTATGTGAGTGTGTGTGTGTATCTGGGAGTGTACTCGGTGTGTGTGTGCGTGCGTGTGTGCGTGTCTTGGTTTTCTCTATTTGGGTGAATGTAGGACGAGAGGGTCACACTGTTGTTTTAAGCAGACACACTACTGTGTGTGTGTGTGCGTGTGTGCGTGTGTGTGTGTGTGTGTGTGTGTGTGTGTGTGTGTGTGTGTGTGTGTGTGTGTGTATGTGCTTATGCTTTTGTATCCTTATCTATCACATGTGTGTGTGTGTGTGTGTGTGTGTGTGTGTGTGTGTGTGTGTGTGTGTGTGTGTGTGTGTGTGTGTGTGTGTGTGTGTGTGTGTGTGTGCATAAGCACTTCTATGCCTGCATGTGTGAGTGTGCCCCTGTGTGTGTGTGTGTTTGTATGTGTGTATGCTTCGTTTGTGAGCGTGTATGTGTGTGCATGTATTTGTGTTAGAATGTAGTGTGTGTGTGTGTGTGTGTGTGTGTGTGTGTGTGTGTGTGTGTGTGTGTGTGTGTGTGTGTGTGTGTGTGTGTGTGTGTGTGTGTGTGTGTGTGTACAGTGTTTAGTGTGTATAGAGAGTGTAGTGTGTGAGAGAGAATAGTATTCATCTTGTCTCCTTGTTCTTCCAGAGGACACCAGTCTGGACTCACACACCCTGTGTGTGTGTGTGTGTGTGTGTGTGTGTGTGTGTGTGTGTGTGTGTGTGTGTGTGTGTGTGTGTGTGTGTGTGTGTGTGTGTGTGTGTGGACTCACATACCCTTTTAGAGCCAGACAGGTAGAAGCAGGAAGACCCACATTTAGTCCTGTCCCTCACAGCACCTTTAATCCTAGTAGTGTTCCTCAACGGGGCTTTAGAGCCCTCCCAGGGGGCGTTAGGATGCCCTTGTGGGTGGGCTGTGTGTGTGTGTGTGTGTGTGTGTGTGTGTGTGTGTGTGTGTGTGTGTGTGTGTGTGTGTGTGTGTGTGTGTGTGTGTGTGTGTGTGTGTGGAGACAGCTGACTATACTACCACTACCACTGTACTACTACACTACTACTACACTACTACTATAGTGCTAGTACTAGTACTAGTACACTAGTATGTGTGTGTGTGGGGGGGGTGTCTATTTCATATTTTAATACTAAGGGGGGCATTGGCAGACTTATGATGAGGCCAATGGGGATATTGGAAGGCTTATGATGAGGTCAAGGGGGATTTTGTTTAAAAAAGGTTGAGAGTGACTGACCCACTAAGAGGTGTATGAAGTACAAGCGGAAACACTGGTAGACCCATAGCCTATGATAGGCGTGCACAGATGATGAGGTGGTGCTAAAGCACCTGTCCCTTTGCCCTCCTGGACACTGAACGCTCTTTTTTACGTTTTATGTCTCCATGTACTGTGGTCCATGTTGACATGATCATCTACAAATGCTTGATGATGAAAAGCATGTGACAATAATGCCCCAATACAATATAGCCTCTACAGTATAGCCTTGTAAAGCTGTGTGTAGACCAGATAGCCGGAAGTTCTACATGACCCCTGCCCCCCCCACCTCGAGCACCTGCCCCCCCAAATGTCTGTGCACACCACTGGGTAGAGTAGACCCCCTGTAATCCCTGTAATTTTTAGTGTTTTGGGGGTGGGTGACAGTAGGAGAGGAGGGGAGAGAGATCGGGGGGTCCTGATGTAACAGTGTGGTGCCTCTCTGTACAGATAGGGGACAATGAAATTCTAGGTTGTTTCGTCCGGAGGCAGTATTACGTGCCTACGTCCCAATAGCTATGCGCGTCCTTGTTGCCGACGACGTTTGATTCGTCGCCATGACAACCGTTCATACCGTCCCTAACCCTAACCTTAACCCTAAACCTAACCATAACCCTAACCCTAACCTTAACCCTAACCTTAACCCTAAACCTAAACCTAACCCTAAACCTAATCCTAACCCTAACCTTAACCCTAAACCTAACCATAACCCTAACCTTAACCCTAAACCTAACCCTAAATCGCTTGTTTGAAACTAGTGAGTCCCAGTGCAGTGCCCACTCCAGTTCGGCAACGAGGACGCGCATCACTAGTGACGTAGGAACGTCCGGACGAAGTACCCTAGTTTTTATGAGTCCCGTACAGATAGGCCTGCTGGCAGGCCCGTTCACTCTCAACTGAAAAGACTCAACTACATCATAACAACATTGCTATGACACAACAGAGAGTGTCAAGTAACGGATTAAGATTTGGTCATTACAGTTTTGGTGAGAGTAAGATTATAGCATTGGCTCTGCGGAAACGATGCATGCACCAGTGGGATTCAGGACACTTTCAGGCAGAGTGGAACCTTAAACCTTTCAAGTTCTTCCACCTGTGCTATCTCGGCTATGTGGAATAATACTGCTATAATGTGTCAGTGGATGCAGTGGTGTAACTGAGTTAATGTGTACAGTATATCCAACTGATTGAGAAAACTAGAAGCCAAACAAGAAAACCCACGAAATTCATCTGGCCAGCGCAGAATCAGGTACATTGGTCTACAGTAACTGTAGTCCAGTTACTCTGTGAAATTACTTGTGTGAAACCGTGGACGGTAGTTGTTTTTACTTTTGACACCTCTGAAATGTCTACTGAACATGATGACTTCTGATGACTTCTACATTGTCCTCACAGTTTACTCTGAAAAAACAAAGTTTTACTTACTGTAGCTAAGAAGCTTTATTGAACGAGTTGAGATTTTCGCTTGAAAATGTCAGCTGGTTGGTTCTAGGTACAGTGTGGAATGTCACTGTCCTTTGGGACACAAAATGTGTACAATGTTGGCAGCAGCTGACTGGGAGATTTAACCTGGGGAAAACGAAGTGGAAGTTGGGCAAGGTACCATGGGATCTGGGGATAAGGTGATTAGGGATAGCATACTTTGACTAGTAGGTCTCTAAATGAACACCGGCCAACCGGCCAACCAGCCAAATGCTGGTGAAAATTCAGTTTGGCAGGTAGATAGGAAAGCGTACTAGCCAGTAGTGATGGGATTTTCGGCTCTTCTTTGAGATGCAGTTCTATTGGCTCTTCTTACTATGGAGAGCCGGCTCTTTCCGCTCCCAAACGGCTCCCTACATATACAGTTCTCATTATTCATAAATTAATAGTGTTCATTTTATTGTACAGCATTTTGTTTCATTATTGACATTGTGAAGCACTTTGGGCAGTGCATGCTGTGTAAAAGCCTTTATGAATAACACTTTTGTTATAATCAGTCATTAAATAATGACCCAACATACCTAAATACAATGTAGGCCTACATTAAAAAGGTATTAATACATGCTATGTATTTCTGATCGCTGTGAGTGTGTCTGTAACACCTGCACTGTAACCACTGGCACTTTTATAGGATTCACACAATGAGAGGGAGGGGGAGAGAAGAACAAAACAAACAAAAAAAACAAAAACGGCTCCCAAAAAAAAAAAATCTGAAACGGCTCCCATCGTTCACTTCGAAGAGCCGGTTCTTAGAGCCGTTTCATTCACGACCGACACATCTCTACTAGCCAGTTTGACTGATAGTGAATGTGTGTGTGTGTGGCTGGCTAGTAAGATGCAGCCTCTTACTGCAGCAGGGGTCGCCGGCGACCCTAATCACTTGCTGAAAATGCTTAACTACATCATAACAACTTTGCTATGACATTACAGAGAGCCATAGTGCTGTGCTAAGGGGTTAACATCAACTAGCCAAATATTGTATACTGTATACTGCCCCACAAAGGCAAAGTGCAGTAACTACGCCAAGATTGAAACAGAAAAAAAGGCCTGTAGCCCCTTAATGCGCGCCGTACCTCCAGTGGCACGCTGTAATAGTCACTGAAATGTAACTACCATAGCACTACAATACCATGACACAACACAGGCCCTTTAGTAATGCACCACGACTTGGTCATTACCATACTGGTAACAACAAATGTATAAAGCCGTGTCTTAAGGGGTTAAAGTCTTGGTAGGTTGGATATTGTAGTTACTGCAACTCTGACATGGCAATATCTCTAAAACCTGACACATTTGGACCAACCTGGCCGTTCGAGAGGCTAAAAGTCTGACTTCCCTAAACGCTAACTGGTGAGTGTTTATATGTGAAGAAAGTTTATTTTTTCCTCCACTATTCAAGCTGGGAACAGTTATCCTCTCGATATGAAGTGTGTATACGCTTAAACTCAGAACTGGTAAAGACAGTGAAAACTGAGTTCAACCACCATTAACAACATTGTAATGAAGCTTGTGCCAAAACGTCAGCACGAGAGACATGTCATTTTAATTTTCTTGACAACATTCTGACCTCAAACTAGCCCTGAAGGCTTTAGCCCGCCGTCTCTGCCCAAAGTTATTTAACCGTTTACACATTCATCACCTAACTGATCACAGTTACAGCATCTGTAAAGCCAGGCCTTCAAGTGGAAACAAAGTTAGGACAGATTTTAGCGCCTTTACAATATAGTGCATTCTGTTTCTATGTGTCTAGTACATATAGTGCAGATTGGGTAGTGGTATGGTTCACTCTACAGTGGCTGTGTGTGTGTGTGTGTGTGTGTGTGTGTGTGTGTGTGTGTGTGTGTGTGTGTGTGTGTGTGTGTGTGTGTGTGTGTGTGTGTGTGTGTGTGTGTGTGCACGTGTGTGCGTGCGTGCGTGCTGGATGGTGGTATGGTTGAGCCAATCAACCTTGCTCATGTGGCTGCTCTTTGCAAACACAGGTAGGCTCACGTTCTCTCTCTCTCTCTCTCTCTCTCTCTCTCTCTCTCTCTCTCTATCTCTCACTCTCACTCTCTCTCTCTCTCTCTCTCTCTCTCTCTCTCTCTCTCTCTCTCTCTCTCTCTCTTTCATACACACACACACAAACACACACACACACACACACATAGACCCTGACATCCGCTTCGTCCATGTCATCAAGGAGAAGAGAAATTGGTGACACACCACATCTGTCTCTCACGTGCACGTGCACACACACACACACACACACACACACACACACACACACACACACACACACACACACACACACACACACACACACACACACACACACACACACACACACACACACACACACACACACACACACACAGGACTTGGTAAGTGTGTAACATGAACACTTACTAAGTCATTTTGATGTGCACATGAATTAATACATGAAGCAGAGAGGGGGGGAGAGAGAGAGAGAGAGAAGAGAGAGAGAGAGAGAGAGAGAGAGAGAGAGAGAGAGAGAGAGAGAGAGAGAGAGAGAGAGAGAGAGAGAGAGAGAGAGAGAAGAGAGAAGGAAAAGAGAAGTAGAAAGGAATTAAGATGCATATAAATGAAGGAGAGAGAGGAGGAAAGATCACACAGTTTAGTACACACACACACACACACACACACACACATACACACACACACACACACACACACACACACACTCTCACTCACACACTATCACACATGTGAATTCTCATTTCACACATACACACTCACGTGAAGTCATCTCTCTCCGGGCTGAAGATGATGTCATCAGCAGCCAATCGGGCGGCAGCAACGCAAGACGCGTATCTGGGGAATCACGGCCACACACACACACACACACACACACACACGTACACACACTCTCGTTGACACGCTCGGGGATGCACGCAGCGCAGCACAGCAGCACTACCTCTGATACCGGTAACCAATGGCAACAGCTGACGATTACGACATGCTCAAACTCTCCTGGCTTCACAGTGTGGGTGTTGGTGTGTGTGTGTGTGTGTGTGTGTGAAAGGGAGAGAGGGGGTGTCAGGGGAGAAATTCTTGTGCACATGGTGTTTTTTTAACCTGTGTGTGTGTGTGTGTGTGTGTGTGTGTGTGTGTGTGTGTGTGTGTGTGTGTGTGTGTGTGTGTATCTTATGATGGTATTGCATGTAGTTTGTGAATTCATTGCTGTTTTGTTTTTCTGAGCTTTTGCGTGTGTATGTGTGTGTGTATGTGCATGCGTGCGTCCGTGTGTGTGTGTGTGTGTGTGTGTGTGTGTGTGTGTGTGTGTGTGTGTGTGTGTGTGTGTGTGTGTACTCTGAAGTGTGTATGTCATGGTGTGTGTGTGTGTGTGCATTCTGATGTGTGTGATGTGTCCTTCTTGCAGAGGAGTCTCCCCACTTCCTGACGGCCCACGCCGGCGAATCAGTGGTGCTTCCTTGTCATGTGACGCAGCCGCGCGTCGTGATTGGCCAACAGACCTCCTACGTGGTGGAGTGGTTTAAAGCCGGAAACCCCATCCCTATATTCATCAGCTTCAGATTCTACCCACCACACGTGGACCCTGACTACACAGGTACACACACACACACACACACACACACACACACACACACACACACACACACACACACACACACACACACACACTGATATTCATCAGCTTCAGATTCTACCCACCACACCTGGACCCTTAGTACACAGGTACACACACACGTGCACACACACACACACACACACACACACACACACACACACACACACACACACACACACACACACACACACACACACACACACACACACACACACACGCACACACACACACACACATATAAACACACACAGACTTACTCACACACACACACACACACATACTCTCATGTTCCCTCCCTACAGGATAAGTAGGAGCTGAGGTTGGTGTAGCTGAGGTTTGTGTGTGTGTGTGTATGCGTGTGTATGCGTGCGTGCGTGCCTGTGTCATCCGTGTGTGTGTGTGTGTGTGTGTGTGTGTGTGTGCGTGCGTGCCTGTGTCATCCGTGTGTGTGTGTGTGTGTGTGTGTGTGTGTGTGTGTGTGTGTGTGTGTGTGTGTGTGTGTGTGTTGTGTCCTCCAGGTCGTGTGTCGCTACAGGGGAAGTGGTCTCTGCGTGTGGAGCGGGTGGTGGCTGAGGATCACGGCTGGTACGAGTGTAAAATTCTGGTTCTGGAGCAGCAGTACGATGGATTCCAGAACGGAACCTGGGTACACCTCACTGTCAACGGTACGCACAGTGCACACACGGACATTACACTACACACAATGACATTACACTACACCTCGTTACATTACATTGCATTACATTACCCTACATTACGTTACATTACATAACATTAGGACTGTAACGATACACTC
>NC_085863.1:41909383-41911883 GCF_034702125.1 Engraulis encrasicolus
AACATTGCCACACGGAAGCGCGCGCCGTTGTGGCAACTCCAACTCATGACTTTGGGCAAGGGGAAATGTGGGGATTGAAGTGTGTGTAAATGTCTAATTTGTTGTACTGTCTGTAGGCCTAATGTTGGTGAATAGTGACTGAAATGTGTACAATGGCAATTGTGTTTTGAATGTTATTTTCTTTTGACTGCTGGAATTTAAACTGGCTGATTTTGTTTTGTGATGGTCTAGTGTAATGGTTTGGACCAATCATGTGTAGCCTCTGTTGCAATTGGTTAATTGGTTTGTAATGGGTAGACTGAGGCCCAGCCCACTGATGTGAGTGGGCACAAAAAGAGTCAGCTGTGTGACTAACGAGGTCGTTGACTGCAGTGTCTGCTGCTGTTGAGAGAAAGCACATGTGAGTGAAATTTAGGCTGCTGTGCTACTGTGAAGTTTTGATTTTGGATCTTTTTTTGGCCAGTGATTTGTCTTCAGTTTTGGTTAAGTTGATTTTGCCCTTGTGCACATTTCATTTGATTATATGTAAAATAAAAAGGCGCCTATTTTGATAAAAACACTCAACGTTGTGAAGCCGTGTCTCTCCTCCTCTGGCACTTCATCCACAAAGAACAAGAAGTGGCTACCAGCTACTTCACACGCCCCTTCTCGCACTCTCTCTCTCCTTCCGCACCCCCCTCCAGGGCGTGTGTCGTACGTGCCGTCCACCATGGTGATGCGGGGGGGTTTGCGGCCCCCTCACATGTCCCCGTTGTCTTCCAGTCAGGACTCGTACCCCCGACCCCCCGCCTACAGGTACAGCTCTACCGGTGGATGTACTGTATGTATGTATGTACTGTATGTATGTATGTATGTATGTATGTATGTATGTATGTATGTATGTATTAGGGGTGTGAATCTTATACCCACAAAACGATCCTATTCAATCTCGATTCACAGGCTACGATTTGATTCAGGGACGATTCATAAACAATATTTAGCGATTCGGTGCAATTCAATGTCGATTCGTTGTGATTCAATGTTACATAACGATAACCGATCCAAACTCGGTTATCTTTACACCCCTATTAGATAGATAGATAGATAGATAGATAGATAGATAGATAGATAGATAGATAGATAGATCGGTTATCTTTACACCCCTAGTATGTATGTATGTATATACATTATGTATACGTTTTTTGGGCTCAGATTAGTAATTGGTGGTTGATGTGCTGCCATGAATATTCTTCTTAGATAGTCCACTACAAAAATATTCACACAATAGTGGCACTGACTGTGGTTACTGTGTAATAATAATAATGTAATGTAATATTGATGTAATTTCCAGCCCCCGGCTGCAGCGGCCATTCCAGGGCTACACGGTGCTGCGTCCGCCCCTCGCCCCGCCCCCCCTCGACCCCCACGCCTTCCCAGCGGGCTTTGCGGCCTTCCCCGGCGGCCATTTCTACGACTACAGCCTGGACCCCGACCCCCCGCCGCCCTTCTACCTGGCCGAGATGAGCCCCCTACGGAGGTAACACACACACACACACACACACACACACACACACACACACACACACACACACACACACACACACGCACACACACTCCCCGACATAACCCTGACCCCCCGCCGCCCTTCTACCTGGCCGAGATGAACCCCCTACGGAGGTAACACACACACACACACTATGCCACACACACACACTCTCTCTCTCGCTCTCTCTCTCTGTCTTCATCCCTCATTCTCTCCTTCTCTCTCTCCCCCAGTTCCATCATGTCGTCTCCTGCGTACCCATTGGACGTCTCCTTCGGGGTTCCCCCGCCGCTATTGGAGGAGCTGACTGAGGAGGAGGAGCTTCAGCCGTTCTACTCCTCATCGGGGGTGGAGCTCAGCTCGGGGGTGGGCCTAAACGCATCACATCATACGATATGATATGATATTATATAACACGTTATTGCCAGTTTTTACTGGAATTCATTTTGCATCGATGAACAAGACACGTTTAAGGAGGGACAAAATATATGTAACAGCACAGGATCTCATCTCTTCTCTCTTCCCTCCTGTGTGTGTGTCTCTCTGTCCTGTACGCACGTGTGTGTGTGTCTCTCTCTCTCTCTCTCTCTCTCTCTCTCTCTCTCTCTCTCTCTCTCTCTCTCTCTCTCTACCGTAGGTGGAGTTGAGCTCTGGTGTGGAGCTGAGTGGCTCGGAGGTGTGGCAGGGTGGTGAGGGGGGCCTGTCAGGACGCTTCTCTGGGATGGAGGGGCCCCACCTCATGTTCCCCATCTACCACCACCTGCACCTGCACCACCGTGAGTATAGGAGATTACAGTAAATTACGGCAGATTACTGTCTATGCTATATACTAGGATGTTATAGCATATACCATCACGGTGAGTATGGCAGATTACAGTAAATCACAGTAAATTACGGCAGATTACTGTGTATGCTATATACTATGATGTTATAGCATATACCATCACCGTGAGTATGGCAGATGACAGTAAATCACAG
>NC_085863.1:41916883-41931883 GCF_034702125.1 Engraulis encrasicolus
GGGCTCTAAATTAACTTTTTTCCTCACCAGCCAAAATGGATAGCAGAAGTTACTAGCCAAACACACACCCACTAATGAGAAAGTGACAAGTAAGCTTTCTTTTCTACCAGCCAAACTGAATTTTCACCAGCATTTGGACGGTTGGCAGGTGTTAATTTACTGTAGAGCCATTTATACATTACAACAATGCAGACACACCTCCCAACTTTCCTGGGTAATAAAGTTACACTACAGTACATTACACTGCATTACATTACATTACACTGATTTACATTACAGTATATTACTTTGCACTGCATTACAATACATTACAACAAGGCAGACACACCTCACAACTCCCCTGGGTAATACAATTACACTACATTATACTACACTGTATTACATTACATTACATTACACTGATTTACATTACAGTACATTACATTGCACTGCATTGCATTACATTTCAACAATGCAGCGCACCTCCCAACTCTCCTAGATAATAATATTACATTGCATTACACTACATTACAGGAACAACTCATATTCTATTACATTACATTACAACAACGTAGATGCACCTCCCAACTCCCCTGGGTGATAAAATGACAATGCACTACACTACACTACACTACACTACACTACACTACACTACACTACACTACACTACACTTTAGACTAAACTAATTCACCCTACTACTGCATTCATGTTGTGATTGTGTGTGTGTGTGTGTGTGTGTGTGTGTGTGTGTGTGTGTGTGTGTGTGTGTGTGTGTGTGTGTGTGTGTGTGTGTGTGTGTGTGTGTGTGTGTGTGTACAGTACATTACATTGCACTGCATTGCATTACATTTCAACAATGCAGCGCACCTCCCAACTCTCCTAGATAATAATATTACATTGCATTACACTACATTACAGGAACAACTCATATTCTATTACATTACATTATAATGCACTACACTACACTACACTACAGTTTAGACTAGGGATGCAAACAATTAATCGATTAACCGACTTAAATCGATCAATGCGTTAATCAATTAAAAAACATTAATCACAATTCAACTGACAAGAGTCCCAGGTTAAATGGGCATGTGAAGAGTGTGTGTGAAGAGGGGTATGAATAGTGGGAATGTTTAAATCACCTTTGGATTAAAGAATTGAAATATAATTAATTTAAATGTGGTATTTTATCTACATTTTTAATGAAAAGTTTTAGATTAAGTAGTTTTTTTTTCGAGAAACATTGAGATTTCGGGGGAAAACGCCACTTATCAATTAATCGTAAGTCGATCGATAAGGCTATCAACTAATGATTAATGAATTAATCGATAATATGCATCCCTAGTTTAGACTGAAAACAGTCTTCATTACACCTCCCTTATCTTGTAGCAACGCCTTATGGTCCAAATGGTGTCCTGTTTTAGAGATATTGCTATGTCAAATTTGCATTAACTACAATATCCAAACTGATACTAATATTTTGAAGCAATTTTTGGCATAGTTACTGCACTTTGCCTTTGTAGGGCAGTGTACGGCAACACATACTGTACGTATTACATTACACACTACTGTAGTGTAATACACCACAATCTTTCTGCTTTTCACACAGCTGTGTTGAATTACGAAGACTCCCTTATGAATGCTAAAATTGTGTGTGTGTGTGTGTGTGTGTGTGTGTGTGTGTGTGTGTGTGTGTGTGTGTGTGTGTGTGTGTGTGTGTGTGCGTGCACACGTGGATGTGTGGGTGTGTATGTGTGTGTGTGTGTTTATGTGTGTGTGTTTCCCTCACTTATGTTCAGAGCTCTGACTGGCAGTATCCTGACTGGCTCTACGTCGCCCTTCTAGGTAAGACAGCATACCACACACATCTACACACACACACACACACACACACACACACACACACACACACACACACACACACACACACAGTTTACTTCTTTATTTGTGCCCACAATTCAAAATTGAGTGTTCATAGACACAAATGTATCAGTTGCAAAGATACTCAGGCATGAACTAGATAAGTGGCACCACAGTGATCGATATTCTATGGGGTAAAAGTCTCAAGGATATACACAGCACCTTCTTCTCCATATGTGTTGACTTCCGACACACACACACACACACACACACACACACACACACACACACAAGAGGAGCAGCGTTGAGGAGCGTCACCTTTGACCTTTGATCTTCTTGTCCTCTCAGGCCCCTCCCCCCGCTCGCCGCTCAGGTAAGCTCTGCCCACCGACCCACCTGACGCAGGAGACATCTACCTCCAAACCAGGAAGAGGCCTGCTGCAACGCCCAATTACAAGCAAGCAGCCAGCTAGGCCACGCCTCTGGTGTCCTAACGCCCCAATCACAAGCAATGCCCCAGCTAGTCCACGCCTCTTTGGGGCTTTCACGCTCCAATCAATACACCGCTCTCAGCAAGGCCACACCTCTGAAGTCCTAATGCTCCTAGGCTTTCACTGCAGGCACACATGTGCACCGCAACCATCTGGCAATTCAGCCACTTATAATGAGAGAGAGAGAGAGAGAGAGAGAGCAGGCTTTGGCCATATTCAGCATGGCAGTATGATGTCATCCTTGGGGTAGCTCACCAGCGATCGCCATCGTAACCGCCTTACCCTCGACATCTCATGCCACAGAACTACTGAGTTCCATACCAACAAACCGTCACCGTGCCAACCGCCCTGACGACTCACCCTCTCTCTCTCGGACGCCTTGTTGTGCAGCTCTACCTGTCCCACCGGGTCCCTACGTTCAGTATCCCAGATATGAGGCTTTATCCCACTATCCCAGTATCCCATTATCCCACTATGATCAAATTCGGGATACGCCGTTTATATGAGTAAAGAGTGTTATATCCCGGTCTAACATTCTCGGCCGTTATAGAATTCTCTTGAAATGCGTGTAACCTGGATACCAGCAACAAAGTTCTATGAGAATCTTCGGTATTCAGGATAAGGTGTTTCCATGCAGCGATATACTGGTTTCTTTCGTAGTATTCCACCTAGCATATCCCGATTTCTCAAAGGGGATCTCGGGAAAAGGTGTTCATATGTCCAAACACAAAGTCGGGATACTGTAGTATTTCGATCATATTTGGGATACTGAACTGCACTCGGTGACATCCTCTCTAAGGCCACGGCAAACCCCTCCTGCTACCACTACCCCCCTTGCCCTAAGCAGCGCAGGATAGATATGCAATATTGACCCCTGGGTCATCTGAGATCATCGTCATGCCAACAGGACATGGAGCCCAGGGGCGGGGGGTTGTCATGGTGACCTGATTACAGTGACCTTTCACCTCTTAGCGGCGAGCGTGACCCTCCTGCCCTCTGGCCACAGCTGTGGGGGGCGGGGTTACAGTGACCTCAGCCAATCAGCACCTCCTCCACAGGCCAGTAAGAGTAGTACACTTAAGCTGGTCCCCTGACGGAACACGCTACACTCTTTATTTCCACGTACACTATTCTCTTCTCATACAAGATTCTTTTCACACAGACTTTATTTATTATTTATAAGTTATTCTTAATCAGAGTTACCACTGACCTGTTGACCTCTACAGCAGATGTCTGCAGCCAATCAGATCTCAAGAAACAGTCTGGCCAATCCCATGCCTTCCTGTGACGACACTCTGGCGGCTCCAGCACACCTTAGTGACGTAGTGGCAACTCGTCACACTGAAATGTCACAACAGTAGATCACTCACAGCGTTCTGGAACTCTCAAACTCTCTGACTCACAGTTAGAACACTCACAGCATTCTGGAACTCTTAAACTCTAGGTCGCATTGTTAGAACGCTCACAGCATTCTGGAACTCTCAAACTCTAGGTTGCAATGTTAGGACGCTCACAGCATTCTGGAACTCTCAAACTAGGTCTCAACGTTACAACACTCACAGCATTCTGGAACTGTTAAACTCCCAGTCTCTACATGGTGCCAATGATCAGCCCTCCAACTCCTCTTGGGTTCCCATTGGAAAGGGAAGTCTCTTGCGCTCGTATCTTCTTGGTGCTCACACTCAAAGACGGCAGAAAAACAAAAGCGAATTGGTCCACTTCAGAAAGACTCGGCCAGGAGCACTCAGATACTATTTTTTTTTTTTTTTATTGCGGAACAAGCAATAATGACAGACGTTTTGAGTCAGTACGTCTTCTTCAGAGTCATTATGCTTGCACTGCAATAGAAATCACCAAGTATCTGAGTGCTCCAGTCGTGCCTGGCCTAGTCTTTCTGAAGTGGACCAGTTTGCTTTCTAACTCCTCTGGGTTCCCATTGAGGTTCCAATTTGGGTTCTTACTCATTTGGGTTCCTCCACAGATTAAGGTTCTTGGAACGAACTGCTCTGTCTCACATCATCTTTAACCTTTTGAGTTTGTTGGGTGTGTGAATACTGTATGTCCACTTAAGCGCGCGCACGCACACACACACACACACACACACACACACACACACACACACACACACACACACACACACACACACACACACACACACACACACACACACACACACACACACCTGTCTTACTTCATCTGAGGACAGGACAGCGGAGGACCCTAGCTAGCACGCTAGTCAGACGATGCCAATGCTAGCAAGGGAAGGTTGCTTTAGTGAAGCCTTTGTGAGTCTTTTTGTTGCGACGTCAGAGACCTTTGATTCAGCATTCGCAGCAGGTATTGCCCAAGTTGCATCCGGTGGCATAAATATCAAGATACACGCCACTGTTTAATATGGTTTTCCCCCTGAAACAGTTGTCATTGTCCTTCACAATGGAACTGGTTTGGCGTCATAATGAAAAAGCCTTGCTGAGGAGAGGAGGCTGATCATATGTGTATTGCAGTGCATCCATCGGCTTACTGTATTAAGCAGAGAGCAGACCACTAGCCGCTAACGTCGGTCAGCTCCAGGTTAGCCAGAGCCAACTAGAGACTAGCCTTCAACATTTCAGTGTCATCTGGCGGTTTGGGTTGTTAGTCTCTCAAGGGAGAATTTTACACAACATTTAACACCAGGTGAGCAGGGGGCAGCCATGACTTGGACTGTCCCATGGTCAAGGTACTTGCACATGGTACCTCAGCACGAACCCCTGCTCACAGACCCTCTAATCGCTAGACCAGATCACCGTGGCAACCACTAGACCAGGGCACCATGGCAACACACTGACTGAAGTCAAAGCTCCTGTTCACACTATCCGCCATAGCAACACTGACTGAACTCAATGCTCTTGTCCACCATAGCAGCACACTGACTGGTTGAAGTGGCGTAGTGTGGTGTAGCACGCGCTAGCTGTGGGCCAAACATTTCCTCATGTAACACACGTTTGTGTCAGGCAAGGAGAGTATTGAACATGTGTGTGTTGGGTGTCGGGTATTTAACATGTGTGTGTGTGTTTGCGTATGTGTGTATGCGTGTCTCGGGTGTGTGGCCAACCAGTTTGCTGCCTTTGGCCATAAGCCTTTAGTAGTTTAGACTATTTATTTATTTATATATTTATTTAACTGTTTGTTTGTTTATGCATTTGATTATGTAATGTATTTGTTTTGAATTTATTTATTCATTTATTCTTTAATTTATTTGTCATCTATTGACATTTGTTTTGTTTTGTAAAGTTTCAAATCGTGTAAAGGTTTGCACTTTGACGTGACATAGAGGAGAACATGAAGGCGAGGGACGAGGAACAGTTCTCTAATCGTTGTGCTTTTTTGTCACGTCCAAAACTGAAGTGACAAATTTGTAATATTCACCACAGGATCATCACGCTTACCAATAAGCTAGGTGAAATGGCTGCATTCCAGTTGAGACCAGATACATGTAATGTCTAGCCAATCAGCGGGCGACCGTCTCTGGGGTAGCTAGCCAATAGCGGCAGGTGCTTAGCTCTGAGTCACGCTTCTCCTTCGCTGATAGGAGGGACATAGCTTTGCTTATCAATTAACTCATTTATTTATTTATTTATTTATTTACTTGTCACTTTCTTTACTGATGAGCTATGAATCGTCTTCAAATAGGAGTATTGTTTAGGTGGTAGTTCAGACCAACTGCCTCCTTAAGATCGTAAGGCACTGACAACAACCTCAGTCAAAAAAGCAAGACCTCTTGATTGAAACAACTATGTACACTTGATCACTGAATAGTCCTTTTTCTGAAATATATAAAAAAACATTTTGATTTCAGTTCGCGTTAGAGAATTTATACTCTAAAACACCTTGTGTGTAAGATTACAACTTTTAGTGGAGTCTTGTCTAGTCTAGTAGGTCATAGCTCCAGAAGAAAAATGAAAAAGTCAATAATTATTGAACAATATTCACTTTAGTTGGAAGGCTCATGACTTGAATAGCTTGGTGTGAAATTATTTTTAAATGTTGTAAACCAAAGTGGATGCTTTACAAATCTACATTTGGGGAGAAAAATGTTGTTAGTTTTTGCGAATATAGAGCTAAATTTTATTTTATTTTTATATATTGTAAAGTGCAGCAGGTAGAGAATAGAACTATAGATTCCAGTCTACTAAAAGGTAATGTTCATAGCATTGTGCGTTAGAGATGTGATTTATCAGAAATAAATGATTTAAAATGGTGCTCACACACTCACAGAAACACAAATCACACAACACAAGTCTACTTCATCCTGTCTGTACGTGTCACGGGGGAGATCTCTTTATGCGTCCTGTTCCTCCATTAATGCTCCTTGGTACAGAAGCTGCTCAGTGGCGCTGCAGAGTGGGTGCTAGCAATGTTAAGGCTAGCAACGCTAAGTGGCTTATGTGGCATCCGGCTACACATGCTACGGAATGCTTATAAAGTTGTGAAGACAGGTACCAGTTTAGATTCCAGTTTAGCACTAATAATGCTAATTAAGAAGGCAACAGCACCGTAGCAGATGTGTTAAATAGGATAAATGTCGAGGTAGGCCTACAGTCATGCTATCAAAACCGTATAGCACTTTTTTGCCAAGGTACATAGGCTGAGGAAGGCTAACAGTGCCAACTGAAACATGTTGGTGCTAAATATACTTGTGCTGAATGTGCAGCAGAAAAGCTATGGAAGACCAACGGTTTGATTTGAAGAGATGTGGTATTGAATTCTAACACACATACAGTAGCTGCAGAGACATTTGTGAAGCACAACAACAACCACGGCCTTTCACTCTGTTACTTCAATGTGGTCAGGAGCACATACACTCACACATGATAATACGATTTGTTGCGTGCAAAAGTTCTTAACTGAAAACACCCCTCCAAAATTTTGCTTTGTTCGGAGACACATTTTTTCCCTGCAATGTATTTCAGAGCATACACGAGCCACGGTGAAATCAAAACTGAAAATGTTAAAGTTGCAATACCTCACATATCCATTTGGGGAGTGGTGGCAGAAGCGAGCAGCTCCCCAAGACAACAACAAGTTGATCCTCCGTAGACATGTACAGTTGTTCCCTCTCCATGTCAACTGCCTAACCATGACACCACAACTGCCACAACCGTCCCGACAGCTCAAAGGTAGCACATGCTGTACTTCACTGTGGTTCCTGTACTGGCTCGTAATGTCAAGAGGCTGTTCTTGCTCACTTTAAGTGACATGCTCACCACTAACTGAAAGGAACATTACATGTTTTAGGAAGTAGGCCTACTCGCTTTTTCCATAACCATTTCCGAAATAGCTTTTCCTAAACTGCTTGAGTTCACACACAAAAACGTGAAGTGTTCCTTGAAGTTTTGTTCATTTAGTCCTTGATAAACATTCCATCACATGTTCACGTCTGTGACTACGCACTAACATTGAAGCTCAACAGTGCCCACCTCAGGCCTGATGATGGATTTCGTGTTACCTCATCAGTCCTCTGCCGTGGTAGTCAAATCAGTCCTGCCTCACATCACACCAGGCTTGTACGAAATTCTGAATTGAATGAATTTGAATTCAAAGTAATGCCATAATATGAACACTAGGTGGTGTCATTACATTGAATTTCTTTGAATACAAGCCACACCACCACAACCTAGTGTTAATATTATGGCATTACTTTGAATTCAAATTCATTCAATTCGGAATTTCGTACAAGCCTGCGTCACACCAACATGACTGCTGCCGGGTGCTACCTCTCCATCCCACGTAAGGTGCAAGCTCATCTGCATCCTACCTTCCATGCTTGTGGCCTCTAGCCTCTTGCCTCAGTGTCGCACCGCCTGCGTGGAGGAAACATTTCCATTTCCCCAAATTGTCAACCAGCGCAGACATTCACCATTTCCCAATGTCAAGCGTTCCAGCCTTGGTAGGACGTGAAAGCCCCAGTGGTTGGATACTCTTTGGTGTATCCAATCCCTGGGGGTTTCAAGTCTGAGCAAGGCTAGAACACTTGACGTTAGGAAAATGTGACCTTCTGAGGATTGTATGTCTCCCATCCAATGTCCTGATTGCAAAGGAGCGAATGGTCTTTGAATTGTGTTTCTTTGCAAGATATTGAATAAACATTTTAATCGCCAATGATGCAGAGCCTTGCATCACAAGGCCAGAGGCCACAAGGACGCTTAGGAGGACGGAGATTGACGTGCACGCCATAGTGCAGTGGTCCCCAACCTGGGGGTCCGGACCCCTAGACGTTTCACGGAGATATTACACGGGGGTTGCAGACAGAATGGACTTTTTTATGAAAACAGTGGAGAACGCAGGTTAATAGTTAACTTAACTTCATCAATTAGTTAGTAACAGTACTTATACAGTAAGGCCAATACATGTTTTTACTTTTCCTATGAATATCAAATTAGAATTTAGCAAGTTAATGGACAAGTAATGTTTGGCGTTTGGAATGGGGGGTGGGGGGGTGTCGCAGGTCGCAAAAATATTCTTAGGTCCAAAGAGGGGTCCCGGCAGAAAAAGTTTGGGAACCGCTGCCCTAGTGTCTGGTGCTACATCCCTATACACATACTACCATCAGTAGCATAAGGATTTGAACCTGTTAACTCACCACGTACTGTATATCACCTTTACAGCCCACTTGCAACGCTAGCTCAGCAGTTAACTGCTCATTTGGAATGAATGGGATCTTCTTTGTCCTTTGTTACTAAGGAACGGCTGGCGTCAGATCCGACACAGTAACCTTTCTGTTTTGTGATTTTTTTAATCCATAACCCCCAGACTTCCACGGCCCACTTTCGGGTCCCGATGCACCAGCTTTAAGATGCTGGTCCTGTGAGATGACCAGTAAAGAGATTCTGATCCTGAGCTGAACCAGAACTCTTGGAGAATAGAGACTGGTGTGCAGATATAGAGAGAGAGAGATTGGAGAATGCCACAAGTGATCAGTACCACAGGTGAAGTGGGACTATCAAAGGATATCTTAGAATAGCCGAAGAGATATGAGATTGCTAGAAGTTTTCAGTCTTTGTTGTCTGAACCCTGGCTGTCATCCAAGGTTATAGACAACTCAACAAAGAGGGTTGGAAATGCACGTGAATGTTTTCCCCCAACCAACACTCTTAAACAAAAACCTCCACATTGCATCAAAGCAACGTTCACACTACGTACTGTACGTCAAAGCAACGTTCACACTACGTCAAAACAACGTCCACTCTACGTCAAAGCAACGTTCACATGACATCAAAGCAATGTTTGATCTCCTTTATTTAAAATGTATATTCAGATTGATATATTTAGAATTTCATAGGGTTTTATATAAGCACACAAACATATATCTATATAAAATAAAAAATAAATATATATATATTTATTAACCTTGCAGGCAGATTGGTGCAACCAAATAAAGAATCCAGAAGTCTTCTTTAGATATGACAAAAAAAAGCGCAGAAAACCCCAATCGGAAGTATTACCACTACAAAGCTTCAAAATACTTGTACAATTATCTTAAAAAATAATAATAAGCAACTGAAAAGAATGTATTTAATGCAAAATACACGTTTGTTTATATGTTACAATAACTGAATAAATCAAAATGCTGTAACCGTGTATGGACTTCCCCTGCCGTGCGTGCATGGGGGGCGGAGAATAGAATGTACCATAACTCTATATGACGAGTAGAATTGTATATTTTAAACATTCTTGTGTTGACAGATTGGAACCTTTACTTGCGAGAGTGATCCTGGTGCTACCGTACGAGTCACGGCGGAACACACACGCGTCGCATACACACACAAAGAGAGGTGCCATTCATGAGGGGTAGACACGATTGGTTGACACTTACATATGGATGCAATAATTGACAGACATTCATATATGGAAGGCGATGATCGGTTGACACTCACATATATGGATGCGATGACTGACTGACATTCATACATGGATGCGATGATTGATTGACATTCATATATGCATGAGTTGATTGACACTCATAAGCAGAGCCATGGAAGTAAGAGTTCAGCCGATCCCATTGAGCTTCATGTTCCATTTTGATACACAGCAATGGCGACTCATGGAGCCTTTGACACATAGATCGCCATTGACATAATAGTTCCAAAATAGTTCCAGGAAGTGGGCGTGGAACACATAAAGTGCGGTAAAGTTAGGCCTAAATGTAATTCGTTTCTACTTTATCTTTGCTTGTTACATAGTGGTTCTGTGTTAATCTCTAGCGAACAGAAAGCAGCTGCCTAGAACTTTTTGAATCTACGTGCATCATGTCACCAACAGACTTCCTGTACCCCGGGTGTCACAACTCTGAATTCCATGACTCTGCTCATAAGCGCAATATCATACATGAGTCGATTGGCTGACTCCAATCACATGTATGACTTCATTGGTTGACTCCAATCACATTTACGATTTGATTGGTTGAGTCCAAACACCTAATAGTATACCCTTTGATTGATTAACTCCAATCACTGTATGAATCGGTTGGTTGAGTCCAAACCCATACACGATTTGATTGGTTGACTTCAATCACTGTGTGATTTGATTGGTTGAGTCCAAACACACATAACTGTGTGGTAGCTGTGGGAGCAGAGAGACATGGTGCTATTAGTTACTATCGAAATGCCTATGGTGTAGTATAGTAGTATAGGCTACAGTAACGGTCCAACTAGGTGCCTGTACCCTTGGCATCTATCACAGCGTGCCAATTTGGGTGCTCCGCTGTAGTGCAGCGCCAATTACAGTGGGCATCGGGGCTACAGCTGGGTGCTCTGGCGCTGGCCCAATTACAACGTGCACTGGGGTGACGGTCCCAATTACAATGGGCATGGGGATAATATAGGGCTTCCCAAACTGGGGTTTGGGGGGTTGTGGAAGTAATGCAAGGGGGCGTCGCAGAGAGAAGGATCTTTGTAGACTAAACTGGAAATCCACAGTTTACATAATTCCATTACAGCTACAGACACACTAATGTGATTGAAAAGATCAACCCTCCCCATAGCAGATAGCTCTGTACCCCCCAGTATAGATAGCCCACCGCACCCCCCTCGGCAAGACAGCTTTGTGCCCGCCTCCTCAGTTCTGTCACTCCGTGCCCTACCAGCTACACCTGTACACCTGTCAATCAAATTGGGATCCTAGCAACCATCCTCATCTGATTTAGAGACGGAGGGCCGGCCTCTGACCTCTGACCTCCGACCGCTGCGAGGGCGGGTTCCCGTGGTCCCCTCGCGTCACATGTCACTTATGACCTTTGGTGTTCCAATCTCTCAATTATACGAATGCGGCATATTAGGACATAATGCATGACTTGTTATTATTATTGCCATCGCCATGGTAATTAATTATTATTGATTCTACAACACCAGGGACCCACCCACATGTCTCTGATACACTCACCCACTGATCAGCATTGAACATTATTGCCCCATCAAACTGTTGATCTCTTTTCAAAATGTGTTTCTTTTTTATTTGTATTATTATTGTTATTATTATTTGGATACGGTTCTTCTTCTACATGGCAGCCCTGACTGTCTCTCTGCCAGTTCTGTTTTGGTTCTCGCTGTACACGGCTGTCGCCTCTTTTTGTGTTTGTGTAATATTCTGTCATCACTTTGTGTTTTATACATTTGGGATAATTTTGTATTGAATACGAGCAGAATTCAGACTTCATGTAACTTTTGTCATAGTTCCACTCACTGCATTAAAGAGAAATTCTTTACAAGTCACGTTGTCATTCATGAACACTTTCATTTATTATTATGCACAAGTATTGAAAGTCTATTTCACAGAGAGACAGAGAGAGAGGGGGAGAGAGAGATAGAGAGAGACCCCCTCAGGAGGAGTCGAGTCCAGAGTGAAGAGTAGATTGTAGACTGGAGTCAAGGAGTGACACAAAGAGTAGAGTTGGGATTTATGGCTCTTTGACTGGATCTTGACCATAATGGCTTGTTCCTTTCAAAGAGCCGCTCAAATAACTGTGTCTTTTCAGTGGTTTTTAAATTATGTATTCAGTTTTAAGTAGGTAGCATTTTTGACCCCACCTCTAGGTCATGTTGTGTCCAAACAACAACTGATTGTCCTCCTCCCTCTATAAAATACTGTAATGCATTACTTTTTGTTAGAACGCAGTAATTTATTACAGTTGTTACAGGGGGGGAAACAGTAATATATACTAGCCACAATACCAGTAGGTTACAATACATTTTACTGTAATCTGGATTTTAATGGTGTTCAGTGTCGTGTCAGAACAGAAACTATTCCTGCATAGGCCTACTACTTTTAGTCTGCATGCTGCCAAAACACCTCCTGGATGGGAGGTGAAAGAGTCATGACTCATGAGCTTGATTTACACTGTAAATGGCCAGACCCATATTTAGTTATTTTGACCAGAGTAGCTGAACTAATGCAAAGGTAGAGGCCTTACATTTTAAATGCAGTAATATTGTAATGTAACAGATTAGTTTGAAAAGTCTACTTAGTGAAGTGTATGCAATCAGTAATGCAGTAAAAGGCCTACAGTCTTTGAGTAACCTACCCAACACTGGTGAGGAGTAGAGCGAAGACAGGGGGCATCATGGGTTATTCCATTATCCAAACTCCCGTCCTCGACTTGTCCATGTGGCCTCGAGCTTCGCTGATGCCCTTGCCTCCGCCGTGGAGAAAACAATACATTTCCCATGCTGTCAGATAGGCGCAACTTTTGAGGGACTTTTCCCCCTTTAACTTCCCAATTGCAAATAAGAAAATTACCTTTGAATTGCCCTTTCGCGAGATATTGAACTGAGCCCTTGTCGTCAACGTCAGCGAGAGGAGGCCACAAGTAGGGCCACTGACAGTTTTGGCTGAGCCAGGGACAACGACATCTGAAAGGGCCCCAAACCCAATATACAATATAATGAGGATCCAATTCTGGGTCCCCTCTCTCCTTGGGCCCGGGACAAGTGACCCCTTTGCCCCCCTGTCAGCTTCCCTGGCCACAAGCATAAGGGAGGACAGGAGTTAAGATATATAGTCTGGACTCCACATCATCCCTGCAACCAATGACTGCATACAGTAGGATGCGCATCCTATCACACTGTCCGCTGGAGGGCGATAATGAGCTACGGAGAGCCCCGTGCCACCGGGTGACTGGTAAATCGTTATTGACCTAAATAATAGCAGATCTATTGTGTCGATACAGGAGAGCAGCAATGTGGTCTTGGAATGCCGTTTCATGCCTTTGGCAAAGAGTCCTTTCCAATGACGACAACTGAGAAGCCAACAACATCCAAGCATGCTTAATTTAGCCAATTTAGAGAGCTAGCAGTTTAAGTAATTCTAGGGACAGCATTATTCTACCCCTACACACTTGATTCAAATGTTTAATTAAGGGCTTATAACATGGTCGTTTGCCTCAAGACCAGCGTTTTGTGGCCGAGTGTGGGCAACAAGCGATGCCTACCAGCGGCGGAATGGGAGATCTAAGATGAACTTCAAAGGAGCGTTTCAACTTCATTCCTGAATGCACGGTGTCGGTCCGTACCTTTGCCACAGTGACAGACCTTTTTGTTGGCCAGGTAAGTTCGTTATTACAAGGATGTTACAAGGAGGAGGTAGACCCTGGGTGCGCGCGTGTAAATGTGCAACATTTCCGAATGGAAGAAATAGCCTGGGGCTCGTGAACGTGCAATCCACGCTTATGCTCGTGCACGTCTTTATGGGAAAGTCTGTCTGAATGGGAAAGTGTTTCCCTTTTGGATTAGCTGGGGAGCTACTAGAGCTAACTAGTTGGAGCCTGTGGGTCTGACCCGAAACCCATTTCTAATGAGCGACATTTTCTGGAAAATACGGAGATTTAATTGCCGCCCACGTTAAGCTTTTTTCTAAGCCAAGGTGTCCATTTTGCTGGGGTTGGAGCGGGCTCAGCCGTAGCGTAGCTCGCTACAGATACTAACAGCTGGATTGGACACTAGTTTCAGCTAAGCTAAGCTAACGGGAACCCTATTGCGGTTGGTGTCGGCACTTGGGTGAACAGTCGCTGCACAACATTTAGCCGCTTGAATGTTCTGGTTTCGGCTGAGTGCATTGGTAACAACGGCTGTGTTGATGTGTTATTAACAACACATATCGCGCATAGTTTAAGCGAGAGGAGTTTGTAGTAATGCGACGTTTCGGCTGGCCCCGGGAGGTGCTGCTCTGGTTTGGGAATAGCGGTAACTTCGCCCCCCGATGCTAGCGTGGCTGCAAAGGCGTTAAAAGAAGGTGAGTAATCGTCGTGTTGCATTCATCTGGTCCGTATACCTGTCAAACTGGGCCAGTCGGTGCCCGGTGGTACACGACGTCTTGCTATGTGTTACAGCAGGCATGGGTATGCACTAAGCGGCCATGTGCGTAGATAATCCACACACACACACACACACACACACACACACACACACACACACACACACACACACACACACACACACAGGCATACGCAGGCAGACACACTCATACAGGCACCACACATTCATCTGCATGTGCTCGCCCTTAAATAGATGTCTCTGGTGTGTTTGTGTGTGTGTGTGTGTGTGTGTGTGTGTGTATCTGTCATGTCGGTGCTGGTGTGGAAAACATGACTGGATAGATGGTTGGACGGTGTGTGTGTGTGTGTGTGTGTGTGTG
>NC_085863.1:41939383-41941883 GCF_034702125.1 Engraulis encrasicolus
GAGTTTGGCCAATCGTTTTGTCCACAACTGGAGCAAGAAACAGCACAAATTGATGTGAATTCCAGACATGTCAACAACTAACATTTCCCTTACACGCGGCACGCGATGTAAACGCAGTTAGCGATGATGCATGCGACTATGCGATTTGGACGAAGATTTTCGCATATCGCCGCGTCATAACGCATCATTGCGCACATGTTCTGTAACCGGTCGTTCCCACTTTGACGGCCATTTGACGCTCATAAACGCGACGCACCTCCCTTTTTTGACTGAATGCTTCTTGTCGGAGCACATGCAGGGGCGTGACAGAGTACACTGAACAGGAATATCTCTTTCTGTCTTTCTACACGTTTATATCGATTAAGCAAGCTAACCAGCGATAGTAACATCAAAGTCTGCCCTTACCTTACTGTGGACATGTGTTTACTTCACACATTTCATAGCCATCACATAGTTTTGAATGTCGTCAAAATGTACATAATCCTTTGAACATAAGCACAAAGACCTTGCACTTCATAGTTTCTTGTAGTGTATGAATCTTACATTAAAATGTATGATAACCAGTCATAAAACTACTTTTAAGCAGCAAAACATAGCCCTTGGTTTCATGGGAATTCCTCATGTACTCAACAATCATTGCATAACGCTCCGCGTTGGCCGCGAGTAATTAGCATAAAGTAGAAGCTCGCTCAACTTTTTTGACGCGCGTCAACTGTCAAAGTAGCCGCGCCGCGTATCCCAGAAGCCTTTGCGAGGGCGTCGCCGCTTTCCATTGAAAATGAATTGAAGGCGTCGGCGTCAACGCGCTCGCCGGCAAAGTGGGAACGGGCCGTTACTCACCCGATGTTACTTGTGTGTACACATGAATCAACTGCAATACCCTTACGGTCACTTCCTAATGCTTTCCCCCCATTCTGTGTTACCGTGGGACTAATTATCTAACCAATACATAACCAGCAGCTTGCTACAACTTGCTTTTTTTTTTTTTTTTTTTTTTGCCCTGGGGCGTCTTTTTTTTTTTTTTTTTTTTTTTTTAGGGAACGTAGCCAAGGCGGGGGTGGGGTTTAGTCAAGGCGGCCGCCTTGATAAGAAAGCGCTGGGGGAAAGCCTGCTCTACACTATTGGTCCATATGATACAGCATGCCTCTATCCTATTGGTCTATATCAGCCTGCCTCTACACTAGGGATGGCGAAAACTGAAAAAACTCTTAACCGGCTACTGAGACTCATTAACCGGTGGTTAACCGGTTAACTGGTAATCTTAAATTATACAACTTTCGCGTGCCTGATATGCACAGCACTGATTTTTTCCCCCCTTTTTTTCACATAAGCCTTTTTTTTTTGCTGCGCAGACAGGACCTGCTCCAGCCACTGTTGTCAGATGGAAAATGCTGAATTATCGTACTAAAACCTCAAAAATATGTTTTTTTTTTTTTGGGAGGAAATAATTATTATTATTACTATTACAACCGGTTAACCGGTGGCAGAAAATGTTAACCGGTTAATGTTGATCCGGTCGACTATCAGTTAACTGGTTACCGATTAACATCCCTACTCTACACTATTGGTCCATATGATGCAGCATCCCTCTACCCTATTGGTCCATATGGTACAGCATGCCTCAACCCTATTGGTCCATATCAGCATGCCTCTACCCTATTGGTCCATATCAGTGTTCCTCTACGGTATTAGTTTATGCCTGTAACACCCATCAATGTAACAATTTCCTGTCAACAACATGATCAAAAATGTGCAGTTATTACTTGGCATGAAATTCTCACTGGTTGCCTGTGTCTCTGCTCTTGGTCCATGTGGTATAGGCAGTGGTGTAGTGGGGATTTTTAAAGTCGGGGTACGCGATTTGTGACGTCATCAAATAATTAGGTGACTTATCATGTCAAAACCCCAATACTGTCCCACTGACATATTGTCATTCTTCTCCTTTTTCATCTGTTTGGTCCATCATCTGCAATATTGCTATGTGCTTATTCCTTTTTGTATTCAAACATGGGCAGAAGGTTTTTTTAAATCTCACCTCAGGAGAAGTGGGTGGACTGCGTACCCCCGCGCACCGCGCCCGCTACACCCCTGGGTATAGGCCTACAGCATGCACCATGACTATGCCCTCGGCCCATGCAATATTGCTCATTCACAACGCCTCTACGCCATTGGTTGAAGCAATATCTGTCATTCAGGATGCCTCTACGCCAGGGGTGGAAGTTTCGGGGGGCGTTTATGGCCCTTGAGGCTGTCTTATCCAGCCCCTGGTACAATGTATCATTTTCAGGGGACCTAGTGATGTTGGGGTCTGTTGTAAGGGTGGCCTAAAATGCAGGAGGAAATCCTGATTTGTGTTGATAGAACGGCCCTTGCAGGACTTAATAAAATTTAGGGATGCACGATGTGAAAAATTTCGGCTGATGCCGATATCCGATATTGATATTGCGGTTTTGGCCGATAACCGATATTAACCGATACCAATGTTTTATGTTTGTTTTTT
>NC_085863.1:41946883-41949383 GCF_034702125.1 Engraulis encrasicolus
TGCGCGTGCATGTTCGTCTGCGTGTGTGTGTGTGCATGTGCTTGCGCGCGTGCATGTGCTTGCGCGCGTGCATGTGCTTGCGTGCACGCGCGTTTGTGTGTGTGTGTGTGTGTTTGTGTGTGTTTTGCCCTCTTGTGGTCTAGTGCAGTATGACAGTGTGGAGTTCAAGAGGCCTGTAATCTGGATAGAGAGGATTACACAGAATACAATCCAGACAGGAGAGGGGGAGAGAGAAGGAGAAGAGAGGAGAGAGGGATAGAGAAGAAGAAGAGAGGAGAGGAGGCGGGTAGAGGAGGGAGGGGGATAGAGGAGAGAAGAGAATAGAAGAGAGAGGACAAGAGAGGAGAGGGTGATAGAGAAGAGATGACAAGAGAGGAGAGGGGGATAGAGGAGAAAGGTAGAGGAGAGAGAGATAAAGAAGAGGGAGAAAAGAGAGAAGAGAGGTATAGGAGAAGGGGATATAGGAGAAGGAGAGGGAGATAGAGGAGCATAGACAGGAGACAGGAGAGAGGGATAGAGGAGAGGGGGATAGAGGAGCGTGGTATGCAGGAGAGAGAGAGAGAGAGAGAGGGAGAGGGAGAGAGATGGAGAGAAATGGAGAGGGAGATAAAGGAGAGTGATTTACTGGAGAGAAGAATTTATTTCTGTGTTAGTTGCAAAGGGAGAGGCACACTGTGTCAAAGGTGTTGAGTAGCTGTGTCAGCCATTTGGTGTCAGTGTTCTAGTTTTTTTTAATCTCATGTGAATAGGTATAT
The DNA here is from genome assembly GCF_034702125.1 of Engraulis encrasicolus. Taxonomy (NCBI): domain Eukaryota; kingdom Metazoa; phylum Chordata; class Actinopteri; order Clupeiformes; family Engraulidae; genus Engraulis; species Engraulis encrasicolus. The sequence continues at coordinate 41,947,639 of NC_085863.1, forward strand.
CTGATGATGAGTGTCCTGATTTGATACCCATCTGACATCCATGTCATTATTTAATTTCATAAATAATATAATAAAATAATATTATAATATAATAAAATAATTCATAAGGTTTGTCTGCTCTGCTCTGCCCCCATATTGTGTGATCATTTCATAGCCAGGTTAACTTGCTCTGCTTTGCTGCAGATATTGTGTTACATTACATTACACTTGGCTGACACTTTTACCCAAAGCGACTTGCAGTTGTTTACAGTACAGGGTATTGGTTACAGTCCCTGGAGCAATGTGGGGTTAGGTGTAGGGATGTTAACCGGTAACCGTTTAACCGATAGTCGACCGGATCAACTTAAACTGGTTAAAATGTTCTGCCACCGGTTAACTGATTGTAATAATAATAATAATTATAATAATCATTTCCTCCCAAAAAGCCCCAAAAAACGATAATTTTGAGGTTTTAGTACGATAATTTAGCCTTTTCCATCTGTCAACAGTGGCTGGACATGGCAGGTCCTGTCTGCGCAGCAAAAAAAAAGGCTTATATGAAAAATTAAATTAAAAAAAGTCAGTGCTGTGCATATCAGGCACGCGAATGTTGTATAATTTAAGATTACCGGTTAACCACCGGTTAATGAGTCTCAGTAGCCCTTTAAGAGTTTTTTCAATTTTCGCCATCCCTAGTTAAGTGCCTTGTTCAAGAGCACTTCAGTCATGGAGGCAGGTGCAGGGAGAGGTCAGATGGGATTCGAACCTGCAACCCCCTGATTGAAAGACCAGAGGGAGAACTAAGAATATCTTTGGAAAGACTACCTCCGTAATCACTTGGCTGCCATGTTGGATTCTAAACTCTTCACTGACTGCTGTAGTTGCTGTGTATGGGTCCCTCACTGCATAATAATATACAGTACAGGTGTCCATCAGTCTATATTATTGTTCTACACTCCTGTACACTGCTTACTCTGTGTATGTAGTACAAAGAAAGATATTCTACTCAGTAAAGGGCGATTTGCCACTCCCATAGAGTTCAAACGAAGATATTCCATTCTGCAGCCAGTCACTAGTGTGTAATAAACACTGTTGGGCAAGTTACTCAAAAACTGTAATGCATTACTGATTACGTGTTACCTTCTTTTCAAAGTAATCCCTTACATTACAATATTACTGCGTTTCAAATGTAAGACATTACACTACTTTTGCATTACTTAAGTTTCTCTCGCCAAACAAAATCCTGTAAATATCGATCTTGTAATTTACAGTGTGAACTGTAATCAAGCTCATGAGTCATGACTCTTTCACCTCCCACCCAGGAGGTGTTTCAGCAGCATGCAAACTAAAAACTAGCAGGTTTAGAAATGGCTTCTTTCTGACCTACCACACTGAACACCATTAAAATGCAGGTTACAGTAAAATGTATTGTAACTTAAGTTACTTACATTGTAATTACTGCACTGTAAAATGAATATTACAGATTTCACCCCCGTGGTGCCTTACATTTCTGTGTTGCAGCAAAAAGTTGTGCATTACAGGAATTAATTACTTTGCTCCCAAAGCTGGTAATAAAGTATATCACAGACAGAGGTGCTCCATTCCAGTGGCTCCACGACCCTTCTAGAACCCTCCATTCCGCTACGAATGCACCCTCAGAGTTCTATCGGTCACCACGGTAACCCCACTGGCAGTTGGCCTCAGGTTAGCATGCTAGCGTTATCCTAGCTCACAGGAAGCACAAAATGAAGAAACTTAGTCCATTT
>NC_085863.1:41959383-41961883 GCF_034702125.1 Engraulis encrasicolus
GCCAATATTTTTTTGTCGTGAGATTGCCGACCGTTGTGGCCCAGTGAACTTTGTTTTTCATAAACTGACCGACTGCTGCTTGTAGTGATAGCTAAACCACAACTCCCAGCATGCCCGGTAACAGACACCGCCAGAAAGAAGCGTGCCCCTCCCTCTTCTGGATTACATACAGTGTGCTGAAGGGCTTCACACTGGTTAAACAAAATCTGTAGCTAGCCCGATTGAAGGTAGAGGGCTTTTGAGCCCTGTGGCAGCTAACTTAAGTGCTGCTTCAAAATGATTCGCTGAATGAAGAGGTTGGGAACCACTGCTGTGCTAACTGCTCTGTCTCCTCCCCTCAGGCCGTTTCCCCCATGCTGATTGGCTACCTCACCCGCCTGTCGGCGATTGCTGACAACAGGATCAACTGTGGGCCTGCCCTCACCTGGATGGAAGTCAGTGCACATGTCTCTCAAGCTGTCTCTCTGCATCTGTCTGTCTGTCTGTATAGTGTGTATGTCTGTCTTTTTTATGTGCTGGCCTGTCTGTCTGCAATGCATGTCTGTCTGTCTGTGTCAGCAAATCTCTATCTGTCTGCCTGCCTGTCAGCAAATCTGTCTGTCTGCCTGCCTGCCTGCTTGTGTCAGCAAATCTGTCTGTCTGTCTGTCTGCTGACCTGTCCTTCTGTCTTTCTGCATGTCTAACTGTCTTTCTATCTCTCTGTCTTCCTATCTGTCTTCCTTCCTATGTGTTTGTATGTGTGGCGGTCTGTCTGTCTCTCTGTCTGTGCATTTCTGTCTGTATGCGTCTATGTGTTTCTCTGTGTGTGTGTGTTCTTCTGTCTGTCCATATGTCCTTGGCGTGTCTGAAATATTCACCCAATCACACATAGTCATTCTGCTGTGTCCTGCCATGGAGAAGTGGACTGGATTAGTCAAGGTGTGGGCTGGCATGTGAATTTAGCAATCTGTTAATGGGGCATTTTTCACCAGTAGTCATTGGATGACTGGTGAACAACTTCAGCTTGATATCAGGTCTACCTGAAGGAATTTTAATGGATAGCATAGCATGCTTCAGTATAGATAATGAGATTAGCGTACTAATAAAATAATTAAAAAAGGATAGATTCCAATTCTTTCTGTGATTGGTAGATCATGATTTTAGTGATTTGGTGATCGGGCAAAAAAAAAAGCTGCTCAGAGCATCTCTAATAAGGACAAGAACAATGATGCTTGCACTATTAACTTACTAGTACTACTACTACTACTATTACTACTTCTACTACTAATAGTAATAATTAGGTCTGGGACATTAATCCATTCATTTTGATTAATGAATCACACAAAAATTAACGTGATTAAAAAAATAACTCATTTTAATCGCACTATAATATAGCTACATAGTTCTGGATTAGAACAGTGTGGAGGGCAGCATTTCGCCTCATGGTGAACAGTCTGCTGAAATTGAGAAGAGTTATGCCTTCTTTTAAAAATGAACAATATTTTTAGATGAAGCTTATTTATTGTCATTATTCAAAATCCATGAAAAAAAAATACTTTTCACTTTTTACAAGTCAGATATTTAAATGCAATTAAAATGCGATTAACTTGATTAATTCATTTCAAAGCCTATAGATTAATTCGATTACACATTTTAATCGAGTCCCAGCCCTATTTATAATACTAATGTGTGTTTTTCTAGTTGGACAATAAGGGGAACCACCTGCTGGTGCACGAGGAGTCGTCTATTAATGTCCCTGCCATCGCAGCAGCCCACGTCATCAAGCGATACAACGCACAGGCTAATGACGAACTCTCATTCGAGGTAGGTGGAAGGGAGTGTGTGTGTAGGTGGAAGGGTGTGTGTGTGTGTGTGTGTGTGTGTGTGTGTGTGTGTGTGTGTGTGTGTGTGTGTGTGTGTGTGTGTGTGTGTGTGTAAAAACAAAAAATCTTTCCCCCCTTAGAAGTGTTATATTCTTATTTTGTATATACACCATTTTGTAATTTTGGTTCATTGTAATTGTGCGCACGTGTGTGCGTGTGTATAGGTTGGAGATATTGTGTCTGTGATCGACATGCCCCCTAAGGAGGATACCATGTGGTGGAGAGGGAAACACGGATTCCAGGTACACACACACACACACACACACACACACACACACACACACACACACACACACACACACACACACACACACACACACACACACACACATATGCACAAATGCTTTCACTCTTTCACTCTACACACACACTTTCACTCTCTCTCTCTCTCTCTCTCATTGTCCTTTACTCACACACTCTCTCATGGCTTTCAGGTACACACACACACACACACACACAATAATAATATACTATTGTGGTCTATACAGGTATAGCTATTACCAGACTAACTGGAAGGAGGGTGCTTTATATACGTATGCATATGTCATCAGAGTGTGAATGTGTATGTGTCCGTGTGTGTGTGCGTGCGTGCGTGTTTGTGTGTGTGTGTGTTCTCCAGGTTGGCTTCTTCCCAAGTG
>NC_085863.1:41964383-41974383 GCF_034702125.1 Engraulis encrasicolus
AATACAACCAACCACAATGTGTGTGTGTGTGTGTGTTTGCTCCAGCTTGAGTGTGTTGCCTATGCATGAGAGCATGCTCTGCTAAAAAGTAATCCATAACTGAGTGTGTGTGTGTGTTTGTGTGTGTGTGTGTGTGTGCACACGCTCGCTTGGGGGGTTCCAATCAATGCCTCTTTGTGTGTGTTTGCTTGTGTGTGTGTGTAAGTAAAAGGATGGACAGGGCGAGATGATCGATGAATGTACAGTATGTCCAAATGTGTGTGTGTGTGTGTTTGTGTTTGTTTCCAGTAGTGGTGTGGAATCAGCTGGCTTTTCATGCTTACATTGACTTACGTGCCTGTTTGCTTTATGCTGTTGCTTCAATATGTGCATTATGCTGTTATTGTAGTGTGTGTGTTATGCTGTTGTTTTAATGTGTGTGTTATGCTGATGTTATACCATGAGAGTTTGAGGGTGGGTTCTATGTGTTTTGGGGATTTTGAAACGTTGTGTGTGCCTGTGTGTGTGATTTTAATGTGTGTGTGTGCGTGTGGGTTAATGTGTGTGTGCGTGTGTGATTTTAATGTGTGTGTGTGCGTGTGTGTTCATGTGTGTGTGCGTGTGTGATTTTAATGTGTGTGTGTGCTTGTTAATGTGTGTGTGCCTGTGTGTGTGATTTTAATGTGTGTGTGTGCGTGTGGGTTAATGTGTGTGTGCGTGTGTGTGTGATTTTAATGTGTGTGTGTGTGCGCGCCCGTGTGTGTAGTGTGTAAGAAGCACGGCAAGCTGATCACCTTCCTGCGCAGCTTCATGAAGTCTCGTCCCAGCAAACAGAAGCTGAAGCAGAGAGGCATCCTCAAGGAGAGAGTGTTCGCATGTGACCTGGGGGAACATCTGTTGAACTCAGGACACGATGGTACGCACAGCGCAACGCAACGCAACACACACACACACACGCACACACACACACACACGCACACACACACACAGGTGAGGCAGACTGTAATGGCTAACCTCTTACCAGATGGGCCCGTTAACGGGTCTATGGACTTTTTGCCGAAAATACTCAACAATATAACAATATAATAACAATATCATAACATTGCTATGACATTGTCAAAAGCCTTAACCCTGTGAAACCTGAACCATGAAAGCAATGAGAGAAAATTCTATTTTTTTGGAATTTGCTTCAATATTGGTCCCTTATAAGAAATGTAAAAAAAATAATCAAAATTTTGTTAAGGTCACTGAGATATTTAATGCATCATATATGACGCATCAGGCTTTTAATGAATGAAAATTCCAATTTCATGACCATTGAAAAATGACTTTTAATGCATTTACAACTTTTTTTTAATTTAAAAAAAGTTGTCAGACAATTTAATTTGAGGATTATCTTTAAATATTTAGTGAGATCCTGCCATTTTTTTAAACCTATCCTTGTTTTAGCATGACCATATTATACTTTTCCCACAGCCTGGTTGGGTAATTTTTTAAAAATCTATGTAAAAACATAGCTGATCGAATGCTCAACAACCTATTTATGAGTGTAATATAGATCATTATTCATTTTTGATGTGTAATTTGAATATATGGGTCCGTTACTACAATTGGACCATTTCTCCATTCACTTCAATGCATTTTTTACGAGATCATAATTTCAACATTTTGCATTACATTTTCAAAATTGCAAGTAAAACCTGTTTCTTAAGGCAATATCTTTGTCTTGAAGTAAAACAACTTGTGTGTTTTGTAAGTTTCCCTATGGAGCAAATGCATTGATGGCTGACTTCCTGCCACCGCCGGATGGTGCTTATATGTTTCATCAGTTTTAGCACGATCTCTCTGCAACACGGTGTAAAAATATAAACTCTTCCTTGATTAATTGCACAAAGCAAGTGTTCAAATTAAAGGATGTAGAGTTATATTTCGGAAATTTGTACACAAACCTTTTGCAATTTGACGATATCTCAGCGTCGGTCAGGGAAACCGCTTCTACTCCATTTTTGCATTTTTCGCCGAGCTGTGATCAACTTGTTGTTGACCGCTGCTCTCTTGTGGCGGTTTCCGTGTACTGCAGGACGTTTGGAAATGACACGCAGGATGTTTTTGAGATGGATTTTTTTTGTGTGTCAGCGTGGAGAGGGCTTTGAATTTGATGCATCATAGATGATGCATCCGGCGCGATAGGGTTAAGTAACATATTAAGACATTGTCATCACAATTTTGATGACACTGAGGTTATAACAGGGTCTGCGCTAAGGGGTTAAGGGCTTGGGCTTTAGATCAAAGGGTTGCAGGTTCGAATCCCACCCTTCCACTCCCTACCACACTCCATGGCTCATGTGCCCTTGCCTTGAGGACCTAACCCCACATTGCTCCAGGGACTGTAACCAATACATCTTCACACTGTGTGTTTCCTGTGACGGTTCAGTGGAAAACACTTGTACCATGCCACCCCTACTGAGCGCCTTGCATAAATGCAGTTTCGATGTGCGTGCTGCGTCACAATGCTGTGTGTGTGTGTGTGTAGTTCCCCAGGTGCTGCGTAGCTGTGCTGAGTTTATTGAGCAGCATGGCATTGTAGACGGAATATACAGACTCTCCGGCATCGCATCTAATATACAGAAGCTACGGTAAGAGACGCACACACACACACACACACACACGCATACACACACACACACACACACACACACACACACGCATACACACACACACGCACCATACTCATCTAGAGACTCTCTGGCATCGCATTCCAACACCCAGAAACGGATGGCACACACACTGGATGCAACATGAACTCACAGAATTACGTGAAATAGACACAGCCGTTTGGAAAAGACAAAATCTGTGGAATTTACATTGATTTGGGGTCAGAATTTGTGTGTCAAGTCAAGTCAGATTATTGTCAGTTTCTTCATATGCACAAGTCATACAAGGAGTGTGTGTGCGTGTGTGTGTGTGTGCATGTGTGTGTGTGTGTGTAGGCATGAGTTTGACTCGGAGCTGATTCCAGACCTGACTAAGGAGGTGTACCTGCAGGATATCCACTGTGTCGGCTCCCTCTGCAAACTCTACTTCAGGGAACTGCCCAACCCCCTGCTCACCTACCAGCTCTACGACAAGTTCTCTGTAAGTCTCTGTGTTTGTGTACCAGTTAACTAGTGTACTTCAACATAACCCAAAAAGTAAGATTATATCCCCATTAGTCAAGAACTGTTTTATAGTTATCTCTGAATATTACTACTATTATCGTTATTATTTCATATGTGAAGTGGGGCGCCGATTAACAGATCTGATTTTGAAAGGGGGGGTAACACAGAAACATAGTAAGGCACGACCAGCAAGGGTGTCTTGGCTGGAATCAACTGGTATATGGGAGCCTTGCCATGGTAAAGTTTGCACACAGCAAGTATGTCCCCGGCCTTATACTCTTCCTCTCTCTCTGTCTCCCTCCCTCTCCCTATGTCTCTCCCTCCCTCTCTGTCTCCCTCCCTCTCCCTATGTCTCTCCCTCCCTCTCTATCTCTATCTCTGCCCCCTCTCTCTCTTTCTCCCTCTGTCTCCCTCCCTTCCTCCCTCTCTCTCTCTCTCTCTCTCTCTCTCTCTCTACTTCCCTCCCCCTGTCCCCCTCTCTTCTCCCTCTCCCTCTATCCCTCTATCAGGATGCGGTGTCTGCGGCTACTGATGATGAGCGCCTTCTGAAGATTCATGATGTCATCCAGCAGCTGCCTCCACCACACTACAGGTACACACACATACACACACACACACACACACACACACACACACACACACACACACACACACACACACACACAGCTACTGGACAGCAAAGGACGAGGGATACTCTAATACGCCACTTACACATACCTGGGTATTTTGATAAACTGACATTTACCAACCTGCGGTCACACACATCTGTGTATCCGCTTTGATGTCGAGAGCTGTCATGAGCACCAGATGACGAACATCCACATGGTCACGAGGAAGACCAGCTCACCCAGTCTGACGGGCCGGCTATGAAGAGCTGTGTAGTGTCTCCCCTGGCCACAGAGCTGTGCGCCAGCCGCCACCTTGACTCTGTAAAAGCTAGCAAATGTACACTCCAATTAGGGCTGCACGATTATGGAAAAAAATCATAATCACGATTATTTTGGTCAAAATCGTAATCACGATTATTAATCACAATCACTGATTTTTGCACATTTTTTTGAAAATTATAGCAAGATGAGAAATATAACCAAGAATGAATTATATACGGGATGAGCAAAATAAAATCAATTGTAATGATTATGTAAAGGCAATAGCATGAAACTTAAGTGGACAGATTTCTGGCCAGAAACACCAGCCTGTCAGTATGTTCTGGCTTCAAGAACGCTCTCAAATGTAGGTCCCTATTGCCACGATTAAATCACGATTGAAATCATGACTACGATTTCGCCATTTTATCACGATTTTCGTAACCAATGCATCCATGACTTATCCACACTCCATGTAGAGTGACCTCGAATGAGCTGTTTGTGTATGCATATGAAAAATCCACAATCCACTTGGACAGCTGCTTTTTGTGGGCTCAGTGCCTGAGCCCATCTATGCCCTGAGTGGCAGACAAACACACAGACGGTCGGGACTGCTCGACCGGGCACAGCACGGTATTCCAAACTCATAGAACATACCGATGTAACCGTCGTTTTCAAAAACCTCTCTCAGAAATAGTCACAGATGATCAGATGATGTTTGACACTTTGTCTTTGTGTGTGTGTGTGTGTGTGTGTGTGTGTGTGTGTGTGTGTGTGTGTGTGTGTGTGTGTGTGTGTGTGTGTGTGTCTTTAGGACTCTGGAGTTTCTGATGACGCATCTCTCTCAGCTGGCTGCTTTCAGCCCCATCACCAACATGCACGCCAAGAACCTGGCCATCGTATGGGCCCCTAACCTGCTGAGGTAACACACACACACACACACACACACACACACACACACACACACACATTGGCCACTTTATTAGGCCCACATGTCCAACTGCTCCTTGATGCAAATTTCCAATCAACCAATCACACGGTGGCAACTCAATGCATTTGGACGCGTAGACATGGTCAAAACAATCTGCTGCAGTCCAACCAATCAGAATGGGAGAGAAAGGTGATTTAACCCTTTGACGAGTACCATCACATATTTGTGATGAGCCGCGGCTGGTCCCCTGGGAGTACGATCACATATTTGTGATTAGAATTTTCACTCAGCGCAGAGTTCTCACTATGACGCAACAGAGACTCCTGCTGCTGATTCATCAAGTTTTATTTACTCAGTAACCAAATCTGGACATTAATTTCAAACAGTGCACAAAACACGCTCACAAATAAGTCTCTTCTGCGACCGCCTGGGTGGCTGTGCTCTCGTTACTATTTGCCCAAAAACAAAATGGCTGCGCCCATTTCGACTTCGATGATTACAGTGACTAAATATATTGTCATGCTTTAGGGGTTTTCTATGCACAAATTTTAAAACTTCACATAGATTATGAAACCGGAATACTTGCACTGTTTGAAACATACCGAGTGGAGAATGAATACGTAAATAAAAGCATTTTTCATGCGGATTTATCATCATCGTTAGCTACCAAGGAAGGACTACGTCTCCCAAAACAAAGATGGCGGCGCCCTTTGCCAACTTGGGCAGAAAGTACCAGACGTCTGTGTCTTTGTGCTGTTTATATTATGGTTCCAGTGCACACATTTTACATTTCCTCACGGATCTTGAAACCGGAATGCTTGCACTTGCCAATACATGCATTGTGTAGAAGGAAGGCGCAAATAAAGTCCATTACTGGAGTGCATTTCTTATCATTGTTATTAGCCATCCACATCGTTAGCCACATATTTACCTCAGGGTTGTCTAGAGTGCTGCTCTTCTGAAGACTAAGTGTTTTTGTGGTGGTGAAAAGAGAATTGTGTCCAAAACATTACGTATACAGTATGAGTAATCATCTGCTTTTCACTTATGCAAAAGGCGTATATAGACGAAAGGTGATTACGACAGCTCTTGTTTACATTGTCCCCAAACCAAAGATGGCGGCGCCCTTTGCCAACTCGGATAGAAAGAAACAGACTCTTGTGTTATCATGTTGGTTTTTTTGGTATTCATCATACACATATTTTACAACTCTTTGGATATTATGAAACCGGAATACACATACTCTTGTTTGCATATGCCATGTGGCGAATTGAAGCACAAATAAACGAGTTGTCATTGAATGTTTTCTGAGTGTTTATTGACATTTTCAGTAGCCTAGCCAGCTAGCCACACAATACCTCAGGTTTGTTAGAACACTGATGAAAGAATAGTCAAATCCCCCGGGAAAAAACATTAGCTAGAGTCTTACATGGTACTCACTTGGTACACTTGATACACTTGTGGTAAAAGAAAATGGCCAAAAGAAGGTTGACAAGTAGTGAGGTGGTCGACATGATTTTTTCTGATGACATACCCCTGGTGCCACTTCAGTCGGACGATGAAGTGAGTGAAGCGTCAGACTCAGAGGATGAATTTACCCCTGATTTGGTGGTGGAGGAGGTCATTCATACCCCTGAGGAGGAGGAGGACATGATGGCACCACAAGACCTGGTATGGGAAACAGCGGATGAGACACACCAGCCCTTCATCCACCCGTTTGATGACTCTGGCTCTGGCGTTACAACAACCTTGCCAGTGATGTCAGAGTCAGAGTGTTTCAAGTTATTTATGTCTGAAGATTTTGTGGGCAACATTGCTGAGGAGACAAACAAATATGCCCACCACCTCAAGCAACAGGGAGGTGGGAGAGGGAAGATGCAGAAGTGGGTCAACACGACCATTGCTGAAATGTTCACCTTCTTGGTGACAGTCCTCTTGATGGCCCTTGTCCGTAAAAACACTGTGAAGGAGTACTGGTCACGGGACCCTATGTTTTTCACTCCCTTTTTCCACACCCTGTTTTCCCAGGACAGATTTTTCGCTAATTCTACGGTCCCTCCACATCACAGACCCCAACAGCATAATCCCACGTGACCCCTTAGGGAAAATTCGACCTGTCATTTCAAGTTTGACCAACAGTTTTAAGCAAGTTTTTACCCCCTACAGAAAGCTGTGTATTGACGAGTCCCTGATGTTGTGGAAAGGGCGGCTTTCTTTTCGGCAATTTATTCCCTCCAAACGTTCCCGATTTGGCATTAAATTTTTTCTGCTTTGTGATGTACGTACTGGATACCTTCTGGATATGATTGTGTACACGGGCTCCTCCTCAGACATCCAACTCGTTCCTGGCCTTGGGGTGACTGGGTCAGTGGTGACGACCCTACTCAGGCCATTTCTGGGGAGGGGCCATGCCCTCTACGTGGACAATTGGTATACCAGTCCGGTGCTTTTCCTCCATCTTTTTAAACATAAAACAGGGGCCTGTGGCACTGTGAGGAAAGGGAGGAAGGGGCTGCCTGTCTTCAAAAATAAAATGAAGAAGGGGGAGGTGGACTACAGAAAGGCAGGACAGCTTCTGGCCCTGAAGTGGCACGACAAGAGAGATGTCCACCTTCTGTCCACGATGAGTAAGGCAACCGTGGTGGACACAGGCAGGGTGGACTATACTGGAGCTCCGAAAATAAAGCCCTCTTGTGTGATGGAGTACAATGGCAGCATGGGTGCAGTGGACAGGTTTGACATGAAAAACAGTTTTGTTGACTGTACACGGAAGACTCTGAAGTGGTACAAAAAAGTGTTTTTTCATCTGGTGGACTGTGCCATCCACAATGCACAAATCGTTCACCAGCAGCTGACAGGAAGGGTCTCTCCCTCCCAAGTGTTCAGGCGTGAGCTGATGAGGCAGCTTCTGGAGAAGTACCACTGCCCCCGGAATGCTCCAACTGCTGGCCGCCTGTCTTTGGACAATCCCCTTAGACTGACTGGGCGGCACTTTCCACGTGAAGTGCCGAAGACCACTGCCCAGGGTGATAGCACTAGGAGGCAGTGCAAAGTGTGTCTTCACACCACAAGGCGGCCCAGGCAGAGGAAGATGACACGAATCTTCTGTGCACCTTGTGACGCCGCATTGTGTGCCTTCCCTTGTTTCGAGGAGTATCACACCCTAAAATTATATTAAAAGAAGTGTGCATTTTAAACGTTGTTCATACAAAAGCAAACAATCATTATTTATAGAAAATAGCCTAGAACCTAGAAAAAAAATACTGTTGTAAAAAACACTAGTCCTAATTTGAAAAACACTGTCGTGGAAAAAAAAATGTTGAAATGTTCTGATATGCCACAACATGCTTTCACTAAAAAAAAATTTCAAGAACTGAAACTAAATGTGTGTGTGTGTGTTTATCCACTAGGCTTATAGCTGGTAGTAGGCCTAATATCTCAATAGTAGGCCATGGCAAATGTTGTGCTTTGACGCCTTACTAGTGTTATGATGGCATCAATGGTAGCATACAATGCAGTGGAGGCTATAAAAGCTTTATGATCAACCGTTTTGATTTTATATTTGACCAAAAATGTTAACATATGGTTTGTACAGAGTAGTAGACATCCTGGAAAATGAGCTGCATTTTCAAGTCATAGATAGGCCTATTTCACGGAACAACATTATCAGCCATAGGGCCTACATAGGCTAGGCTACTTTCTGAAGATTGCAGGTGTTGCAATATGAGTTGCGATTTGTGCTCGTTTGCTCAGCGTTTCTTCACGAAATAAATTACGTTTCTATCAGTTAAAAAATGAATTGAGCTGCGACTTGTGGTCGCGTGTTTGGCGTTTCTCCGCCAAGCTAATCCATTTGATGTGGGACGTACAGCGATGCTATATTCGTGGTATAGTAGCCTCGGTTTACATAATGAAGATAATTTCGGTTTACGCCATCTTCAGCGAATGCAAACATCAACATATCATTCTAACAGTAAACATCACAATCTTTTATTTTACAATACCCTGTCAGCAAAATGTTTGATTACCTGCTGGAAAACAGACGTCTGTGTAAACGAGGTGCAGTGATGAAAACCTTCAGCTGGCCCTTCAGCTGTTTACTGTTTAGACAACAGGAAGTTCCGCGTAGCATGTTGCGTCCTTCACAATAAACGTTTGAAATACGTTTCAGGATGCATGAAGGCATAGCTTACACAAACACACGTTGTTTTATGGGAGGAAATGCAAGGAACTGTTAAAAAAAAAAAAAAAACTCAGATCATTAAATAGCCTATTCTACTGGTGGTACGCGAGTGGCAGATCCACTATTGATTATGGGAGGAAATGCAAGGAACTGTTTTTAAAAAAAAAAGTACAGAACATTAAATAGCCTACTGCTACTGGTGGTACGTACGCGAGTGGCAGATCCACTATTGATGGTCTCGTAATGTATAGCCTATGAATCGACATAGACATAGGACTAATATTAATTTATTGTGGTAACATTTTCTGTTTCCGAAGCCACTAAATACAGCGCATTTCTATAGTAAGAATCTCAGCACTATAGAACGTTAGTGTGGAATTCTAGAGGGGACGCAGATAATACTTCACTCCAGGGGGCACAGCATTGTTGAAAAGAACGTACTCGTCAAAGGGTTAAGTGACTTTGAATGTGGCATGGTTACTGGTGCCAGACAGGCTGGTTTGACTAATTCAGAAACTATTCAGATATTCACACAGATTCACAGATATTCACACAGAAACATCTCCCACGGTTGTATAGCATGGGCCGAAAAAGAAGAAATATCCAGAGAGCATGAGAGTTCAGTGGCTGAAAATGCCTTGTTGAAGGCAGAGGTCAGAGGAGAATGACCAGATTCGTTTTGTGTTTCACTGTATAACTCTGTGTGTGTCCAGGTCTCGTCAGATTGAGTCTGCGTGTTTCGGGGGACCCGCTGCCTTCATGGAGGTTCGAATCCAGTCAGTAGTGGTGGAGTTTATATTGAGCCACGCCGACGTACTCTTCTCTCCTAAACTCACAGGTACACACACACACACACACACACACACACACACACACACACATA
>NC_085863.1:41979383-42004383 GCF_034702125.1 Engraulis encrasicolus
TCCTTCCAAACAATGTCCGAATGTCACAAAAAATATGTTCTTTGCACTAATTATACCAAAGCAATTAAGTATCCACATAGAAGAAATCAAGTCTTCAGTTTCGATAATCCACGTTACAAATCTGCGAGCCGTGGCACAAGCCTTCCGAAACCGCCCCAAAGTCTCTCGTGGCCAAAAGTGACTGAGCTCACCTGATGCTGCTGGTGTGTTTCTTTTTTATTGAGATGAAGTCGAAACGTTATGATTCACAGTGTAATCCAAAAAGTGAGAGAATGCGCGCATATCAGTAGCACGTGCTGGACTAAACATAAGAGGCAAACTAAAGTGTGCCTCCAAATAACTTAATGTACTGAAAGCACAGGATTACTTCCAGGTCACCAGAATTCTGGGTCCTAAATAAGCCGAAGATCCAATCCGAGGGGCATTCATTTCTTTATTGCTTTTTTGTTTTTTCTGCGATTCAGTGTTTCATTTTCAGTGCGTAACAGATATCAAAACATGCAGGCCCTGGATTCCATTTCACACGTGATTTTCAAGCTTAAAAATTCATTCATGAGCCCTTTTTCATTTCTTGTGCAACTTCCAAAATAGAATAATAAATGAACGAAAAAGTTTTTAAAAATTACGGGTACGGGTGGGCAACGGGTGGAATGTTAACGGGTCCGGGCGGGTCCGAATGAAATTGAGAAATAAATATAGCTGCAAGCAGCAATGCGGGGCCAAGCAGTAAACTTGCCAAAGTCGCCACGGCAACAGAAGGAACTGCAGCGCCCCCTTTGGCCCAAATCTCGCCAATGTTTGTGTGCATTCCTTGGAGGGGAGTGTGCTCACATGAACCAAGTTTATTTTGAATCCCTTAAAGGGCTGACAAATATAAGCTCACTTCCTGTTACCTGTTGGTGGCGCTAGAGAGTTTGAGCTGGGAATCTGGATTTTTTTTGTGGGAGGTCATGGGATTGACTAGTATGTGTGCAAAAAATAGCTAAAAGAATCTGACAAACGGTTGCTGAGATATGACCTCACTTCCTGTTTTGCCACTTTTACGACAATTTTGATTGGCTGTCACCTCCAAACGATAAGAGGTATCAAAAATTATTTGGATACCCTAATGCCTGTCAGTCTGAAGATGATGTGTACCTTTTTGCTGGTCATTCTGACAAAAATTGTGTGACAAGTAGCATTTTATTGAATTTTACAAAATTCAAAATGGTGGAATTTCCCTTCTGCGTTTACATAACGTTATATAGTGCGTTGGATTCGGCTTGGCCCAAGGATTCTAGTGATAATAATATATTTTACATTGTGCACATGGTTTAAAAGCTACAGGCAAAAATTTAGCTAAAATTTTGACCTGTTGGTGGCGCTACAGAGTTTGAGCTGGGGGTCTGAATTTTTTTTCAGTAGGTCATAAGATGGACATCTATGTGTGTAAAAAATCCTAGCCAAAACCGACAAAGGGTTGCTGAGATATGACCTCACTTCCTGTTTTGCCACTTTTACAACAATTTTGATTGGCTGTCACGGCTAAACGATAAAAGATATCTAATATTCCTTGAGACCCCATACAAACCTCAGTACAGAGATACAATATACTGAATTCTGGGCGAAATGGTCAAAAATTGCGGGAAAAATAGCATTTTTATTGAATTTTACAAAATTCAAAATGGCGGGAAAACTATCCAGGCAGAAAATGACGTCATAGGGTGTGTTGGATTCGTCATGACTCAAGGATTCCAGTGATACCAGGTTTATGAAAATTGGCCCAGCGGTTCAAAAGTTACAAGCAGAAATGTACCTGCGACTTTCACCTGCTGGTGGCGCTAGAGTATTGGGGCTGGGGACCTATAACTGGCTGTGGGTAATGTTGATGCTGCCTCAAATATGTGTGCCAATTTACAGCATTTTTCTATGTATGGTTCTATGGGCTACCATAGACTTACAGTGAATTTTACAAAATTCAAAATGGCGGAATTTCCCTTCTGCGTTGACATAACTTCATGTAGTGCGTTGAATTCGGCTTGGATTCTAGTGATAATGATATATTTTACATCGTGCATATGGTTTAAAAGCTACAGGCAAAAATGTAGCTAAAATTTTGACCTGCTGGTGGCGCTACAGAGTTTGAGCTGGGGTTCTGATTTTTTTTGTGGTATGTCATGGGATGGACTACTATGTGTGTACAAAATCCCAACCTAATTCAACAAACGGTTGCTGAGATATGACCTCACTTCCTGTTTCACCACTTTTACGACAATTTTGATTGGCTGTCACGGCAAAATGATAAAAGATATCTAATATTCCTTGAGACCCCATGTGTAGCTCAGTCCAGAGATACTATATACCAAGTTTCGGGCGAATTTGTCAAAAATTGCGGGAAAAATAGCATTTTTATTGAATTTTACAAAATTCAAAATGGCGGGAAATCTTTCCTGGCGGAAAATGACGTCATAGGGTGCGTTGGATTCGTCTTGGCTCAAGGATTCCAGGGATACCAAGTTTTTGAAAATTGGCCCAGCGGTTCAAAAGTTACAAGCAGAAATGTACCTGCAACTTTGACCTGCTGGTGGCGCTAGAGTGTTGGGGCTGGGGACCTATAAATCGCTGTGGGTGATGCTGAGTCTGCCCCGAATGTGTGTGCCAATTTACAGCATTTTCCTACCTACGGTTCTATGGGCTGCCATAGACTTGCTAAGGAGAGGAAAGATGTCTACGTAATAATAATAAGAATACCAGCTAACACTATAGGGGCCTTCGCCAGCTTCGCTGCTTGGCCCCTAATGACGGGTAAACGGGCGGGTGGGTGCTGTATTCTGCGGGTGGGTACGGGTCTTCAAAAATAGACCCGTGCAGGACTCTGGTCCAGACAACACCCGTGAGTAACGCACACAGGCGGAACTGTGGCTACAATGGGGACCAATGGGAACCAATCAGAGTGAAACTTCTCCTCTATTCTACTTCTCTGGTCTGTGGAATGAGTGTGTGAATCCTTCTCCCTGTTTTCTCTCCTCAGTCTCCTCCACTTCCTGTCTGCTGGAGAGTTCCATTGGCCAGCCGCCACCCTCGTCAACGTCGCTCATTTCTCCAGATAGCCAGCCACTTCCTGTGGAGACCCCTCCCCTTCCTGTGGGCAGCAGGGTGGAGTTTGTGCATAATGAGGCGCTGCTATTGGACCTCCAGGGAGCATCACCGCTGCACTCCACCCCAGCCGACAACACACACACACAACGCCACAGTGAGTTACACACACACACACACACACACACACACACACACACACACACACACACACACACACACACACACACACACACACACACACACACACACAATGCACACATGCACACAATCCAATCACACACATGCTCAGTCACACACACACACACACACACACACACACACACACACACACACACACACACACACACACACACACACACACACACACTACCTGGCTAACTGCATGCTTGTCCCTGCTGCTGCATGTCTTAATGAGGCCTCTTCCATGCATCTTCTTCTCATCCCTCTCTCTATCGCTCCCTCCCTCCGTCACTTCATTCTTCATCCTCTCTCCTTCCCTCTCTTCTCTCCTTCCTGAGCTCTCCTCTTTTTCTCTATCCGCTGCTCTCCTCTCCTCATCCTCTGTCATCCTCTCTCCTTTTCTCTCCTCTTCTTTTCTCTTCTCTCGTCATCTCCTCCTCCCTCCTCTTCTCCCTCCTTTCCTTTCTTCTCCTCTCCTTTCTTCCTTTTCTACTCTCCCCTCCTCTCAACTCGTCTTCTCTCCCTCTCCTCTCCTCTGTTTTTCTTCTCCTCTCTTCTCTCCTCTCCTCTCCCCTCCTCTAATTCTAAACTCTCCCTCTTCTATTCTTGCCTCGTCCTTCTCTCTTCTCCTCCCCTCCGCTCCTCTCCTCTCCTCTCCTTCCTCCTCCCCTCCTCTCCTCTCCTCTTCTCATCTCCCTCTCCTCTCCTCTCCTCATCTCCCTCTCCTCTCCTCTCCTCTCCTTCCTCCTCCTCTTCCTCTCCTCTCCTTTCCCCAGGCCCTGTGTCCCTGTCTCCCTCATCTCCCCGACGCCCCGGCCCCGGGACCCGCAGGGTGGCGTTTCGATTGGATGATCTGGAGTCTCCTCCCCCCAGCTGTGACAGCCCCTCCCCTCTCTCCCCTCTGAGGGCTGACGAGCTGCTGAGCTGTCTGGACTGGCCTTACGTGCCCTCCCCCCTCTCCGTGGCCATGACCACACCCCCCTCCCCCCTCTCTGTTGCCATGCCGCCCTCTAAGCCCGCCTCCCTCGGCCCCTCGGCCACTCCCACTGACACCACAGTGCCAGACAGCAAGAGCGAGGCCAACCAGCCAATCAAAACACCCCAGCCTCAGAACACTGCCACCTCAGCCAATGAGAATGCTGCTTTAATTGGCATGGTTGTTGACGCAGCAGCTGTCCTGCCCTCTCCCTGTGAAGCCCCTCAGACCGTCAACACAACCCCTCATGCCACACCCACACACACTGATGCCACAGACACGCCACTACACGCCACTTCCTCTGATGCCACGCCCTCTACGGTGACGCCGACGCCCATCTCACCAGTCTCTGCCTCTCCTCCAATCAGCACACGGCATCAGCCAGCAGCAGTGGAGGTAGCCACGGCCCCCTCCTCTGACCTCTCTCCAATTGGCCCAGCCCCCATAACCACCTCGGCCCCTGCTGCCCTTTCCCCCACCTCCATAACCACCCCTGCTCCTGTCCCCACCTCTTTAATTACCCATGACCCCACCTTCATAACTGCCCCTGCTCTTACCCCTACCTCTCTAACTTCCACTGCCCCCTCAAACCTCACACCTGCCCCTGCCGCCTTCTCTCCAGTTGCCCCCTCCTCTGAAGCTGACCCCACATCTGTAGTAGACCCTCCCACCTCTCTAGTGGCCCCCACATCAGTAGCTGCCCCTCCTGCGGTGACCGCCCCCACCTTAGTAGTGGCCCCCACCCCAGTAGTGGCCCCCTCCTCTCAGCCTGCCCCAGCAGTGACCCCTCCGGCTGCCTCAGCTGCCTCCGTTGCCCCACGCTGCTCCACTGCCTCCAGCCTCAGCACAGAGGGTGTGTGTGTGTCTCTGCCCGGACCTCAGGTAAGGCTCCCACACCCCTCAACCAGCTTGTGTGTGTGTGTGTGTGTGTGTGTGTGTGTGTGTGTGTGTGTGTGTGTGTGTGTGTGTGTTTGTGCATGCGCAGTGGAGGCCTCCTGGGGGCACATTTTATCATCTGTGGGTAAAGGGTGCTTGTGATCATTCCTGTGCAAACTTCAGGCCCGACAGCGAGGTTGCAGTGTAACCGTTACAGTTTACACTGAGAGTAGAGTAAGATTAAATATTTTGTCATTTCCAACCTCAGTCGTCCTCATGTGAAAGGCATCGAGAAATTTTAGATGAGGCATCACTTTTACGTTTTCTGTTTTAATTGTCACCATATAACATTAACCTGACTCAGATAAATTAATTCTACCTTGCTCTACGAACTTACAACATCTGGAGCTGCGAAGATGTGATATTTTCAAAAAATCTCTGCGTGTGATTGGGGAAACACTTGCAGTATATAATATTTTTTAATGAGGTTCTACTTTAATTGTGCACAGAGTCAATGCGAATTGTCTGAAACAGCTGTGAGGTTCCACTTAAACCTTGACTAGTCACATCTCCTGATGAGTTTGTCTGTATTTTGGTTTGGGAGCGGGGCGAATCAGAAGGTCCTCCAGATCCTCCTGTGAGCTAATACAGGGTGGCCGCGGGTCCTTAAAAAGTCTTAAAAAGTCTTGAATTTCATTTTCGCCAAATAAGGCCTTGAAAAGTCTTATTTTGTATTAAATTTTCAACCAAAATGTCTTAAATTTGTGGAGCTTAATTTAGGGAGGAATAATTATGTCAGCCATGTGATGAACTTCACGACGGAAATCGGGAGTTGTAGCCATGTAGTGTAACTTAGAACGCATTATTGAATTTTATTTAGTGTAAAGTTTCATTTTATATAGTTTTGTGTTTTTAAACGGCTACATTAATGTAAATAACCAATTGGTTTTTGTGCTTCATTTGAACCGGTGTATGATCTTGCGAGTTGGTCCTAATTTCATTTGGAAAATGGTATTGAAAAGTCTTAAAATGTCTTAATTTTGACTTGCTAAAACCTGTAAACGTCGCGACTTGGTCTTAATTTTATTTGGAAAATGGTATTGAAAAGTCTTAAAATGTCTTAATTTTGACTTGGTCAAACCTGTAGACACCCTGTAATACAAGAGGGTCTGATGAGAGTCAGGCAATACGTATAAACGTAGCCTTAGTGGGAAAGTGCCATGTCTGAGTGTAAACGTGTGTTGTCTGGCTTCTTCTCCAGCCTCAGCTGCCCACCTCTACGCAGACGGCCGTCTTGGACCCCCCTACAGCAGCACAGCAGCCCTCGCCCACCCCTACGCCACCAGAGCACCGCGTGGACCCCTCATCAACTCCTCCGCCTCCCCCCACCGCTTCCGATCGGCCCGCGGTTCCCCAGAGAGCCCCCGAGGCGCCCGAACAGCCCGCTCCTCCCCTCTCATCTCCCCCCACGGCCCCCGAGCAGCCTCAGCCTCCCCCCAAAGTATCCGAACAGCCCGCTCATCTCCCCAAATCCGCGGAACACCCCGCTCCTCTGCCCTCCAGAGCGGAGCACCCCGTGGCCGTGCTGCAGCCCCAGCCCCAGACGCCGCGCCTGCCCACCTCGTCGCAGGAGAGGCGGCCGTGGGAGGCCATCAAGCCGGTGCAGCCGGTGGAGAGGGAGCACAGCGCCCCCTATCAGCCCATCAAGCCGGTGGAGCGGGAGAGGGATCGGGAGAGCGGCTCCCTCTATCAGCGGCAGGCGGTACTGCACCCCTCGTCGTCAACAGCATCCCAGCAGGTCGCCCCTCCCCCGCCCCCCATGCGCTCCATCCAGAGCAAGATGGCAGCCGCCGCCCTCAGCAGTCATGCCTACCTACTGGAAGGGGAGGGGCCTGCCCTGCTAAGCCACACCCACAGCCACACCCTCCCCCGTAAGACCGCCTACGTCTACCAAGCGTCCGCAGCGGAGCGCGAGCGTCTATTGGACGAAAGGGAGCGATTTCTATTGGACGCGGCGGCCGAGGCGCTGTACGGCCCCGCCCCCCGCTCGCTGCCGGTGAGCGCACTCGGTAGCCTGGGCTATGGCTACCGTGCGTCAGCCGGAGGAGGCCCGGAGCTCAGCCTGGCGTACGCCACCGGCGACGTGTCGCGCTACGCCACCATCGGCCCGCGCTCCTACCACCACCACTCCCTCAAAGCCCACCGGCCAACCAGAGCCGAGTACCTGGCCCCAGAGCCCGCCCCCAGCCACCATCACCACCACCACCACCACAGAGGCCACGCCTACTCCGGCCATCCCAGCCAAGCGTACGCCTACTCCAGCCAGCCGACCTCGGCCTACTCCACGCTGCGTCGCGTCCACTCCATGCACACGCCCTCGCCCTCCCTCTCGCTCTCGGCGTCGCGCGCCCATCCCCCGCCCCTCTCGGACGCAGAGCTCTTTTACCTCCACCACCAGCAGCAGCAACAGCAGCAGCAGCAGCGTTGCCATAACTACCCCCCCTCCTCCACCAATCCCCTGCCTGACGCCACTGAAGCCCAGCCCACCTCCGAGGTCGACTACCATGTCACCCGCTTGCAGCCTTTCTTCGAGAACGGCCGCGTCCAATACCGTTACAGCCCTTACGGCGCGCCCGAAACGCACGCACATTCACACGCACACGCTCACACTAACACACATGCTCACACACCCTTCTACGACCTGGGCTACGCCAGTCTGCGCCTGCCCCGTCACGCGCACTCGTTCGCGGGGGGTCGCGATCGCGACAAGCCCGGGGCGGGGGCGTACCACTACCTGCTCCACCAACGTGCGCACACACCGGCACACACACACACGCCGCACGGGCACAGCGTGAGTCGCTCACACACACCCTTACACACGCACGCACATGTCACAGACACACACGCACACAGCGTGGGAGTCAAGGAGCACGGCTTTGTGAGTCGCGACATGCCCCCCGCTCACACGCACACGCACACTCACACCACCTCGGGGGGGTCGAGCGTGTGCGATGAGGGGGAGCGAGCGTGTGGGCGTGTGCCGTCGCTGCGGAGGGAGAGCCGAGCGAGACAGAGGCTCAGAGGACCGCCCCTCTCCCAATACGACAACCTGGCCGCGTACACACACACACAGGCCCCCGAGCCCCCCCTCGACACACACGCACACACACACGCACACTCGCACTCACACACACACGGCGAGCCCCTCAGGAGCAAGTCTGACCCGGGCAAAGAGGCGCGCTACAACGTCACGCCAGAGAGCGCGCTGCCCCGCTCACACACCGCAGACACACACACACTCACGCGCTCTCACACGCCCTCCTCCTCGCACACACACAACGTCACACGCTCACACACGCCCACGATGACGCGCTCGCACACTCCCTCGCACGCATACACCACCGCCGTCGACACACCTCACCACACACACGCTAGCAGCGCCGTGCCCACGCGCTCACACACACCCGACCCGCACGTCTCCCAGCGCTACCCGGAGGCGGAACACACACACACACACACTCACGGCACACACACACACACGCACCCTGAGGTCCAGCGCAGGGGGGGCCGCAGTCCCGACCAAGATCCCTACGGCCCCCACTCGAAGACCGCAGCTGCCCCCGCCAAACATGAGAGAAGCCACCCCCCCCCCCCCCCCAAACACCCCCACCCCCCCTCCCACTACGACAACCTGGAGCAGTACGGCTCAAACACACACGCTCACGACCCCCTCTCACCCCCCCGCCCCCCTTTCTTCACGCACGCGCACGACCCCGTCTCTGCGGCCAGAGGAAGAGATGCCATCTTCCCTGGCCAATACCCTGCTGCCGCCTCATCGCACGGCCCCGCCCCTGGGCCAATCGGTAGCCAGGGATCTGCGCAAGTCCCTCCCACGTCAGCAGCGGCCGCAGCAGCCTACTCCACTGCCCTGGGCCAAGGAGCTTTCCTCGGCACACACACACATGCCCGCGCACACACACCCCGGACTCAGGAGCCACCCATCAAGGCAGAGTGAGGCACGCACGCACACACACACACACACACACTCTCCGCATTCAGGAGGTACGCATCAGATGCATTACGTGCATATACACACAGGACTCCTGAAACACCACTCAAGACAGTGAGACACACACACACACACACACACACACACACACACACACACACACACACACACACACCCACACCCACACGGCCACACGGCCATCTCAAGCAAACATGGATTGAAGACGTGTACACAAACACACGTACGGTACACAGACACTCCTCTCTGGCCTGGTGGCCATTGGTGTTTGTACAGTGATGCATCAGTATTCTTATTACCACTACAACTGGTGTGGTAAAGTAATACACCAGTGTTATTGTTGCCACTACAGAACTAATGTGACAGATCCATACAAGTATTGACTCTACCAGTGATGACTACCATCAGTGTTATTCTTATTGCCGCTTATTATTAATTATTCTTATTTACTATTCTTCGGATTGCCACTCTGTGCTGTATAGCTGTGGTGTGGCCGAATGTAGCAGCACTGCCCTCTTACACGTAACACCACCACCACCAGCAGCAGGACAAGCACAACACAGCGCCCCTCTGTGGTGACATGGAGACGCGCGACAGGGGGAGTCCAACGTCACCTATTCTGCAAAGTGCAGTAACTACATATTTTGTCTTTATAACACCTCTTTTATCTTGTGACAAAGCCTTATGGTCCACAGGTGTCCCGTTTTCGATATATATTACTGTCATATTTGCAGTATCTACAATATCCAAACCTAACAATAAAGCTTTGAAGGAATGTTGGTGTAGTTACTGCACTTTGCCTTTGTAGCGCAGTATTGACCCCTATTACACAGCGCCAGTGTCAACCAGCTACGGCCTCCTCCCCTGTTTGCACAGCAGGGCCCCCTACAGGCCATGTGTAGCACAGCAGTGTTCTGCTCTCCTCTTTACTGCCAAGTCTTTACAGACTCTCCTGCCTATGGGACTCTCTGTGCGAAACACACCTGCAGATCCCTCCTCTTAAGACTATTCCGGCCTAGAAAACCTTACACCTGTGGGACTCTCTCTCTTTGCGAAACACACCTGTGGATAACCTTATGCACTCCGTGAAGGGCGGGGCCCGAGGTGAACCCAGCACACCTGTGGGGGAAGGTGGGCTCAGAGGGGAAGAGATTCAAAAAAGAAAAGGAAAAAAAAGTCTGCTTCAACCACTCCCACTTTTTAATAAATTATGGAACGAAACACTTTTTTAATTTTTTTGTCCTACTCCCAGGTCAGAGGTTTGTATGTACGAGCTTTAAACTGCTTTTTCGGGCCCAGAGGGGAACTCAACACCTCAGAGGGGAAAGGTGAAGGGTCACGACCTCTGCTGGACAGCGGTGTGTCTCTGGGATCACCCACCTGTCTCTCTCTCTCCTCAGGCCACCTGTCTGTCTGATGGGCCACCTCCCTGTCCGAGTGCTGCATTACCTGCTAGTCTCTCCTCCCTCATGTCTCACATACACACACACACACACACACACACACACACACACACACACACACACATCCGCGTGTCTCTGGGGAGTTTTATCTGCCACTGTGGGCATGTACTCATCTCACGGCTGAAAGTCTCCTGCAGCCTGAATGTACCGCTGGGGCATTATGGTGTAGCAGTGGCACACATACACACACGCACACACGCACGCACACACACACACACACACATACACACGCGTACACACACACACACACACACACACACACTGTCTGAATGTACTGCTGGGATATTATGGTGTAGCGTAGCACTAATAGCATTACAACTCTGACACAGGACTGGTGTGCAGCGTGATGCATGTACGTAGCTGCCACACACACACACACACCTATACACACAACGGTACGACCAAAAGACAGACACACACATGAATTTTATGAATTCTGTACTGACTGGAGGAAAAGTGGCCTGCTGCAGTGCTGGGGTGGTGTGTGGGGGGCATGACGTCCCCTGTTCTCACACCTGTGAAGCGCTCTCATTCAAACACAGCGCACTGTGGAGGGTGGAAGGCCGCAAGGCTGAGAGGATACAAAGCTTTTATTATGGTACAAGGCTCTCCTGTCAGGACAAACTGCAGAGGGGACAAGGCTGTAAGGATGCAAGGTTGCTAGGGAGCAACACTACAAGGCTACAGCGAGACTACAAATGTACAAGACTTCAACATGAGCCTACAAAGGTGCAAGGCTGCTAAGGGAGCAATACTACAAGTGCACAAGACTTCAACTCAGCCCTACATATGGTACAAGACTTCAACCAAAGGACATGGGGGACAAGACTTCAACTGAATGCTACACGTGCACAAGCCTTCAACTGAAGCCAAAAAGGGGGTACAAGACTTCTACTCTGAGCCTACAATTCCACAAGAGTTCAACATCAGCCTACAGAGGTTAGAAGACTTCAACTTTGAGGCTACAGGGCTGCTACTTACAGAAAGGCTGCTATGGGTTGGGACTACAGTGTTACAGTATTATGAGGCTTCCAGCAAGCAGTGAGCTCGCAGGCTTCAGCTCACACACACCTGCATGGGAGACCAGCAACCACCAGCGCCATGTCCAGGCCGACCGGCGCCATCTTGGGGACCAGTAACGCCAGTGCAGCCTTCACTTCACACACACCAGCCACCCGTGCCCAACCTCGTACTGTCAGATGAAGGTAGCTCTGCTTCAAAAAATGAACTTTTTTTAATTAAAACAAGCAACGTTCCTTGTTTTAATTAAATAGAGTTTTGGGGTTTTTTTTGGTGCTTACTTGGCAGCGTGCAGACCTACCTTCTTCAACTGTTTGCCTCCCCTTCCCCACCTGAGTGTGTCCGACCTGCCCCTGTTTCACAAAAAAAACCCAACAACAACCCCCCTACTGTCCCCCGCTACCCCACCGGATCCTGTCCAGGTGCCCTATTGTTCTCCAACTTGATCCTGACTCCAACCTGGTACTGCCCACCTGATAGCCCAGCCCCCTGGCCCTGACCCCCTACTGTCCCTCCGTTCCCAATCTGGTCCTATCCACTACCTGCATCCTCTCCTCGTATTCAACCTGACAGTGTCCCCAACCTCCTATTCTCCCCCCATGCCCAACCTGATCCTGCCCCAGTGTGTGTCCAACCTGCTGCCGTTTGGAAACATGTTGCTCCAGGTCCCCTCTTGATTGGCCGAAACTTGCAACGTTCTGGAACTTTTTTTTCGCGCAGTGTGTGTGAAACATGCTCTGGGCTAGTGTGACTGACATGAGAGACAAAGTGGACTCTGCTGAGGGTGTACTACTCACCTGAAGGAGGCCTCATGGCCTGAGCTGCTTCTCTCCTCCAATCAGGAGGCCTGATGGCTTGAGCTGCTTCTCTCTCCTCCAATCAGAGCTGTCGCTCACCTCATGGGGGAGGAGCCACCAGCTGAAGCTAGGGTATCTGTGTTGCGGAGGTTGAACAGAGTTTTTCCCTCACTGTAGCCAGTCAAAATGAACCCTTTATTTTATTTTATTTTTATTTCTGGGGTTGGCTTTAGACCCCAGCCTTGAATTCACTTTCTTTCCCAACTAGTAGAGAACTCATATGGATTCAAGTTTATTTATATTGCTCTGGAATGTGTGTAAATTTCAGATTTGCCAAATGGAATGAAACATGGACACTTGATGTCGGCAAATAGCTGTAATCAGATACTTGTATACACAGAGGAGGGGGTGATCCGATTCGCTCAGCTGTTGCCAAGGGCAACACCCATTTCCAGGTCATGAATTTATAATATCCTTGCCCATCACATGATCACATCGCCATGGTGACTGATCTGTAATATCTGTACTCGATATTGCCATGGTAACAGAGGTGTACTATGAGTGTTCTCATCACTGTAGCAGATTTCTAGTGTAACCGTAGCAACTGGTGATGACTGCTACCCCTCCCCCATCATATAGGACCACGACCACACCCACACTGGGTTGTCATGGTGATCAGGTGCTGGAGCTTCGGAATGTTGCTGAATGTTTTGGTCACCACAGATGGACAGAAATAACAATAATAATATTACTACTACAAGTGTCTGCCCTCTGATAAAGGAAGTATATTTATGCCCAAATGTTCCATGTTTTACAGTAGTGCTACATTTTATCTGTGGTCAATAAAGTCAATTTTACTCAGAACAAAGTTGCACGTACCTCTGAGTTTGTGGCCTGTCTTGTGCACAACACTCATCAACCCGACACTGATGGCAAAGCAGCAAATCTTAACTTATGTGTTTATGCCATGTCTCTGGCGTATGTGAGTGCATATGTGTAGTGTGTGTTCAGCTAGCCGGTTCAGTGCAATTTTGAGTGTTTAAAGTAGAGATGCACAGGATCCAAGATCCGGTTCCAGATCCAGCAGGATAATAGGGTTTTTCACAGGATCCGGGTCCGGCAGGATCTTAAGGGCCGTACACACACGTCGCTACTAGTTACTCGCTCAGCGAATTAAGTCAATAGAATGTCGATGTGTTCCAGCGAGACTCGCAGGCGAGTAGGCGAGTACTGTACAAGCAATGCGATGTGGGCGGATCCCGAGTTGAAAATATTTTAACTTCGAGCGAGGCGAGTAAGCGAGTAACCAATTGGAATGCAGAGTTCGGTACTTCTCGCCTGTTCATTGGCAGTTAAAGCTGCGGGAACTTTCAGCGAACGTTCCATGAAAGAGTGGCGAGTAGGCGAGCCAGCGAAAAGCTAGCTTTGTGTGTGTACGCCGCATTAAGCAGTGGATCCGGTATCCGGCAGTTACCTAAAAATCAGGATCTGGTGCATCTCTAGCCTAGGTTTTTCAGTCAGTCTTTCACAACCCCAGTTGCTGCATGGAGTGAAAGCCCTTTGGAAGCGGCCAGTGCAGGTAGTGTGGCAGTAAGCCAATGAGTCTAAAAAATAGTTTGAGCCAACGTAATAAAAAGGGCCCACGTGTGCGAGTAGGCTATATGTTTCAACCCTTTCATAGGATCCGGTATCCGGTTCCGGATACAGCAGGATCTTAAGCAGTGGATCCGGTATCCAGCAGGATCCTAAAAATCAGGATCCGGTGCATCTCTAGTTTAAAGATGCACTGTGTAGGATGATGGCCAGAGTGAGTATTTCAACTATGCTGCCTATTGCCAAATTTGATCTTTTCATAAATATTTACGGTAGACATGGAGAAGATCCACCCTTTTAGGTGTGATTTTCCCAGTCAAAATGAATATTTAGATTTTGATGGTGGTGGTAAATATTTGTGAAAAAAGGTTACATTTGTGAATGGGCAGCATGAAATCTGGATATAAACTACTAAAAACATTACACAATGCCCCTTAAAAGCCTGACATATATGGCCATACCTCTCCACTGCCCACCCCTGGCGGAAAAGCCATCAGTCAAAAATTGTCGATGGAGGAAGTGGTACGGTGCAGAATGTCTTATCTTACAGGACAAAAGGTATTATTGTGGAAACACTTTAAATGCTGAATGAATGTCCATTATCAAACTAACTTAACCCAGGTAGACAACAAGGAATGAGATCAGAGTAAATGCATATGCTATTATATATCCATGCAGTTGGTTGTGTACAATTCTCTCTTTTTTTTCGTACATTCTCAGTTGCTTTGGTGATGGTACTTCAAAAGTTGTGTCACTGAATATATGAATCTGTCTGACCCCCCAAAACATTTAAGCCCCAGGTCATTGTATAAGTTTTCTATGCAAAATGATTTACCAAGCTGTCATACTGTGTTAAGCACTGTCTAATTTCCATAAATATGATATGAATTGGCAAATTGCTTCCAGGTAAATATTGACTCTCTCTTATCCAAGGTAGTAAAATGAAATAATATTTCGGAGAGAAAAAGGCATGCAAATAACATACTACGTTACATACCTATAGGCCAAATGTGCCCTGTATAATGATCCACACAAAATTACAATAATTCACTTTTAATTACACAAAGGCCTACAATATCAGTGTATTGTTTCAAATTAATTTTGCTTTACAGTTCTATATTTTTCCACATCGGCCTTCAAGACAAGTACAAAGAAGTGGTTGAGGGCGCTTTTTGACGCTTGAAACAGAGTTGGCTATTTTTTCTGCAATGAGAATGCCTGTCAGGCCCTGCCGTGGCCAACCGGTAGGGCACTCACCTGCCATGTGGCTGATTCTCGGCCTGAGTCCTTTGCAGATCCCTCACTGTCTCTCTCCCAATTCGCTTCCTGTCCACCTCGCACACTGTCCAATCAAATAAAGTCGAAAAAGACCCCCAAAAAAAAATTTGAAAAAAAAGAGAATGCCTGTCAATCAATTAGTCATACAGTAGTATCTAGTTATCTGATCAATGACAATACCACATACAATACAACATGTATCTTATTTATATAGCGCAGTATCACAACTATGAAGTTGAATTCAAAGAGCTTTCAAAATAATCACACATATTCCCACATTCACATACAGCACCAGCTCTGGAGGCTGCAGCACGGCGCCAATTGTATGGGGTTCACGTGAGAAAGTGCACACACTCACGCACATACACAAAGACAATAATAAAAAGTCTTTTTTTTAAAAAAAGATTACGAATATGTGTGTGTATGTAAATTTTGAAAGCGTTTTGAGTCAACTCATAGTTGTGATACTGTGCTAGCAGGCCTGTCAATCTAGCTCTAAAAAGGCCAAAACCTGTGACGAATTGCAATAGTAATGGTTCCTACTTTTAGGTGATCCTTAAACCCCTTGCATCACATATTAAAAATCTAAGGATTGATATTTAGTGGAACATGCTTTTTTTCAAGGTCAAAGTTGGAGATTTCGCATTCTTTTTTCCATAGGATGACATAGGAGATTCTAGGTGAATAGGATACATTTTTAAACTATGACATGGATTTTAAACTTGGTTAAATCTACATTAAGACAAATATTTTTTGTATTGCAAGTTTTCTGAATTATGAAGATTAAACATGCAAATAAGGTCATATGTACTGATATATGTGATAAAATCTGTGGTAACAAACCAAACATAAAACAAATTGCAATAGTAATGGTTCATAAATTATGTTGATCCTCCATCCCCTCTGCATCACATATTAAAAGTCTACCCTCATCAATTTAGTGGAACATACTTTTTCCAAGGTCAAAAGTAGCAGGTTTTACCCACTGAATGGTGAAATGCAATGGAAATCTGCTACTTCTGACCTTTAAAAAAGTATTTTCCCCTGATGAAAGTTGATTTTTCATATGTAAATATAGGGTGGATTAAGTATCAATAAAAAGTGTGAATCATTAAGTTTGCCATTTGTTTTATGTTTAGGCCATTATTTAAGACTGTACCTATATTGAAGTAGATGTGATGTCATTTGCATAGCCTATGTAATCATCATATTTCAGACTTGCAATACATAACCACCAAATCACCTAAAGATGGTATGGAAATTTACAGTGTATATTGAGGAGGGAGGAGGAGGGAAGAGTGGGTTACCAGACCACAAAATAAAAAAACAGCTGACAGCAAATCATCAAGGATATCTGGGCTTCCATAACTCTCATGCAATGCCACTGCCTTTGACTTCAATGTTTAACGCAGTCAGGTCCAGTCTTACCCATGATTGTGGTTTGGAGTAATGAACCAGGCTGGAGTTTTTAAAGCTTCAGGAATCTTTTGCAGGTGTTTAAAGTTCATTTGTTGATTCAGTTTATAAGGTTAATAGCTCATTTACAGAACCTTTTCATGATATGCTATTTTTTTAGATGGGAATTTGGGGTTTTCATGAGTTGTATGCCAAAATCATCCATATAAACAATACAAGACCTGAAATATTTAGGGTGGTGTGTAATGAATCTAAAATATATGAAAGTTTTATTTTTATCATTACATTATGGAAAATAATGAACTTTATCACAATATGCTATTTTTTGAGAATGACCTGTAAATGATCTAAATGACAATAATTTCTTTCGAAATTTGGAGGAAATGTTGTCGGTAGTTTATAGAATGAAATGACAATGTTTGTTTTACTTAAACCCATATCTATCAATAACAAAATAAAATTTAGAAAACAGAAAAGAAATGAAAAGAAACCATGAAATAATACTTTTAACATTAAATAAAAGGTGAACACACTCAAACTGTAGCCTATGTTTTGTGTGTACTTTCATCTGGAAGTGAATGAGAATGCCCCTTGCAAGGTTTTAATCATGAAAATCATTACACTTAAGACTTGCAATGCAATAAAATGTTGCAATCAATAATGACAGATATTACAGAAGCACTACAAATGTGCATTTTTTTTGTAAATGAACATTTCCTGATAAGAGGGGCAACACTAAAAGGCCACTCTACATGAATCCAATGAAGGCGATATACAAATGAGTTTCGTTGCAAAATTGTGTAGGCCTACCCACTATTTTCGGTAAGCATTGAGAACAAAATAACACATTGACCCGCATGAATCCTGATGCATGCATGCTCCGTTTTTTTCATAGGCTATTAAAACGTGTGAAGCTGACGGAGAAACATTAGACACTCATCATTTCTGCCCATTTGCAACTCGGCATGCTTGGTTTCCAAAGGCTTCCAGATCAGTTCTTCCCTGCTGCCGGTTTTTGCACTAGACTACACTATACCAGCACACTAGTCATGTATTTTCTATATATATATATTTATACTAAGCAATGTAATAGCAATGGCAATATTAAGACACAATGTACGCACACACACACTCCCTGTATGGTGGTCTCATTTTTCTCATCCTAAAATGGTCTTGAAAAATATTAAATTGGGTGAGCAAAAATGTACAGATACCCTTGTCATCAGAAACGACCTCAGAACAGTGCTAGTCAATTGATAACATGACAATTCAATGGCTAACCATTCGAATGGCACTGAAAAGTTCATTGACAAAGACTTGCTTTTGAGAGATGAATTAAGGATTTCAAGTGAGAGACTGGGTTTTGCAGGTCATGCACAGTATTCTGCCATTTGTTAAAA
The DNA here is from genome assembly GCF_034702125.1 of Engraulis encrasicolus. Lineage (NCBI taxonomy): Eukaryota > Metazoa > Chordata > Actinopteri > Clupeiformes > Engraulidae > Engraulis > Engraulis encrasicolus. Next base: position 41,997,488 of record NC_085863.1, read on the forward strand.
CTGCTTTAAGAATGGACATGAATCATGATATTTTGAAAATTGCCACAAAGATTAGATATGCTCTTGTAGAAAAAAACAAATGTGGGGGTAGGGGGAGTAAATCTCTATTTAGACACAAAAAAGGCAAATTGGTTATCAAGTGTTAAAAATCTGAAATCTCAGACCTTTTTCTCGTCAATGCTCCTGATAGGCCCACTGACATCCACCTTGCAAAATGATGTTATTGGTCCAGCCTGCTTGAGATCAAATTGACTTTTTGTTTTTACCTTTATTTATCTAGGAAGGCCCCATTGAGGTATGAAACCTCTTGTTACAGGGAGTCCAGGCCTGTGCCCCCTGAACTGAAATAAGTTTAGACACCCCTGCCCTACAGCCTATGCATCTCTATGGAGACCCAAGCTGCTCGTGGTTGTACACACTGCCACCTGCTGGGCCAATGTGGCTCTGCAGCCACAGGCCAAATGGGAGAGATCGCAGAGTACTTTTATTAATACCAAAGGAAATTAAGGTTAGAGTACAGTACAGTACTTTTAATACATTTAATTAAATAGCAGTGTACTACATTTTAGTGTAAGTACTCTGCTATAGTCTAGCTCTCCGTTTTGCCTGTGGGAAGGATTCATCTAAAACACAAGGCTCATCACATCTGTACAAACAACAAATGACTAGTCACTCAATCACCACACGGGCACAGACGAGGTACTCTGGGATTTGAATAACCTGTGAACTTAAATTATAGTCGCTCCTACTAGTGACCTCATTGAAAACTACTTTCATTACAGTCAATAGTGACCATTTTAAAAACAAGAGAAGGTAGACACTCTTTCAAATGATTTAAAAACCTATTTATTGCAATGAGACACCTCGTTACAAAGTCAGACCAACAGTATTGAACACACACAAGCTGAAGCACACAGCACTCACAATTCTCTACTCAATTTTACCTTCAGTTCTATTTACTGTGTGTGTGTGTGTGTGTGTGTGTGTGTGTGTGTGTGTGTGTGTGTGTGTGTGTGTGTGTGTGTGTGTGTGTGTGTGTGTATGTAGAAGCCTGTGTCAGGTCAGTCCACTTAAATCTAATAGTGCGGGGGATACACGTTCAAATCCTGGACCAGGACAGTCCATCATGTCTCCGTATTTGTGCGCAAGTGTGTGCCTGTGTGTGTATGTGTGTGTGTTAGATGTGTAGAATTTGCTGAGCCAGGTCTGTCCACTTCATCGCGCATCGCTGCTGGGCCAGGGGTGGCATTCTCGAAAGCGCCTTTGCTAACAATGGTAGCAACGTCCTTCGTAAGAGCGACTCAACTCTCTATCCACAGCGACGCTCACCACTGAATCCAAGGGAATGGTGTTACGGCGGTCTCAAGACAGTTAGCAACGACAAGGATCGAGAAACGGACCCCTGGTCTGTCCACTTCATCTCGTTCGTGTGTGTGTGTGTGTGTGTGTGTGTGTGTGTGTGTGTGTGTGTGTGTGTGTGTGTGTGTGTGTGTGTGTGTTAGATGTGTAGGCTCTGCAGGGCCAGGTCTGTCCACTTCATCTCTTGTTCTTTGACCGACTCCGTGGATCCCCCATTATCCTGTTCAGCCTCTGGCAGCTCGCTCTGAAACACACACACACACACACACACACGACACACGACACACACACACACACCTCGATTAGAGAAGACAGCGTGGAGCAATATACTGTTGTGGCAGTGGGAGTTCCCTGTTGTACATCTGTACTGAAACTCGCTTTAGATAACAGATAAACTAAAGCTTAATGTAGTGTACTGCAATGTAATGTAGGCCTAATGGTTGCACATCTCGTACACTAGTGTGGGTGCTCCTTATCCAGGGCTATGGAACAAGCATGGAATTCAAGGCACCTAGCTCTAGCTCTACATAACTCTCTAGAGATTACAACCAATATCCTAAGCACAGAAAGATGCGTCGAAAGGGGACAACTAAAGCAAGCGTAGCTAATGTCACATCATCTCAGAAGACCTCCATCTCTCACCAGCGGTATTTTGACGTCCTCGTACGGCAGGCGGTCCTCTCGCCAGGCGTCATCTGTTAGATCGAGGACTCTCCCGTCGCGCTGCACTTCGCTGTCCATTCTGCAATATTATACGGTCCACGGAAGAACCAGAATCACAAGAGCTTGGGTTACTTTGTGTGGCCGAATCAACAGGTGTGAGCTAGCGTCTCACCGAGCCCGCTAGGCCTGTCTGGCTGCCTCTATCCTTCTTAAGGTGATCACGCAAACGTTTTGCTTCACTGTCTCATCTCCAGCCCATTATAAACACCGCGGAGTGCAGGTAATACACTCATATAAATCACAGTCCATGCACGGTGTAGATAAATAATAGATATGAAACTGGTCAGAACTCAGAAGTACCGAAATATTCAGCAAATAGCTAAAAGAAAACAACAACAGTAGTATTTCCGGGTTAAAGGTGAGATGTTAGTTGCTACAATGTGTCAAAGTAAAAGCCGTAGAATTACGCTTGTTTCGTAACCAAAATAACGAGAAACGTATTTTAAACGTTCTTTGGTACAGGGGAACAATTGTGCAGGGCATCGTGTTTCAGTCTTTTTTAGGTTTCACAAAATGTCCACATTTTCTGCAGATAGAAGACAGATTCGTTATATTTTCCAATAGAAATTTTGCAACGCTGAATGAAATGACCCCCCCTATCACCATGCATGTGTTTGTTATGTCTTTATTCTGAATTGAATGCATAATTAATCTATGCAATCACAAATATACTCCGGCTCCGACTTCTAAAAATCATTTGATGTGATGTAAGATTTTATTGAACTGTTCCTTTAATGTTGGGCTAGAATCCATAGCACCATGGTCAGATCAGATATCCCTGGCCAATCAAAAGCGATGTCCCGCCTTCGTTTGATAGGAAGTCGGGATACTATTGGGCGAGACGGTGTGACAGGCGGGACGTCGGAGCATCACAACCAGAGCCATACAGAGGGGAGAGTTACGCGATTGGAGGACCAGGAATTAAATGGCAGCTCCGCCTTTCAGCGAGATAAGGGTGTTCCTAAAGCGGCTGTCTTTCCATAGACTCAACATAGAACCACCACATTAACAGACAAAAATAAGGACTAACGAACTATACTGCGGGGTAATCACCACAAATATGTAAACCATCAACTGTCTCGGTGGTGATAATCCCAACAGTTTTACCATCTGTGATGTTAATCTGAAGTTATTACTACGAACAGCAAGTCTTGTCATATTCCCTGCATTGCATCGCATTGCATTTGCTATGTGCTACGCCCACTACTAGGAACTAACACTCGCAACGCTGAGCAGTACTGAGAAGCTAAAACAGCTAATTTTGCTAATGAGGAAGTCGGCCTAAGCACACAGCGGAGAATGCCCGACTCTCCCCTCTGTATTGCTCTGATCACAACATCTGGGAGAGCGCAGATACTGCGTCTGATTCAGAGGAGGACTGCTGCACCTTTACCGACAGGTAACTGCGCGCTTTACATGCTTCGATCCAGTATATTCAGTAATATTTGCCATAAGAAGTTCATGGTTCCCCTTGTTTGTCGGCCATTGCTTGCTATTGTTATGCCCTGCGAAATAGGCTATGTCCAGAATGGGGAGTGTGCCGTTTGGCTATGGGCAGGCAGAACAGACAGAGCGAGGTCAAGTTCAAGTTAGTGTCGTCGTTAGGCAGTAATACAATAGTCATACACAACAATACAGTCATCGCTCTTAGCAATAATAGTCTGTCTGTTTAATAATGCTATATAGTACTCTGCTAATCTTCTTATCACTGGTTGGCTGCCGTTATTCAGGGTAGGCTTAGTTGGTCAAAGGTTGAGTTCGTTCATATTGGTAGAATAAAGGTTCCTGTGTATCCTGTCAATGTAAGCTACCTAGTTTACAAAACGATTCAGGTGTGAGAGGTTGTTTGGGAGTTGTCCCCCGAGAGAATTTGATAGTACTTTGTTAAAAGTGTGACTTTAATGCAACATGAGAATGCAATTAGAGACTCGCTCCAGGGCCCTCTTGGGTAGGAGTCCTACCTGGGCCTGCAGTGCAGTAGTCTAATCTGTCCCTGTGTCAACTTACTGTATGTCCTTTTCTCATAATGTATACTCGAGTCATAACATATCTACTTCAGTTGTGATGTAGGTTCTGCTCAGGATGGATCAGTGTCTGGTGTTAAGAAGAGTGCTAGTGCATTATGTTGCCAGTAATCATTCTCCTTGGGATGGGTTTGGTAGCCCCTTAATGCATGCCGTTCTACCAGAGGAACGTTGTAATAGTCACGAGAAAAAAACGTAACTACCATAGTACTACAACCCCTATAAACCAATACACAGGGTCTTTAGTAATATAGTATGACTTGATCTTTGCCATTTTGGTAAAAGCCAAATTTACAACAGGGGTCGTGTCTCTTGCTGGGTGAAGTGTTGGGTTCTATTCTACTCAGGGTGGATTTGGCTCTGGCTGAGGTTCTAGGGGTCGTTATGTTCTACTCTGTCTTGTCCTCTCAGCATGGATGTGGTTCTGCGTCATAGTGTTCTGTTCAATGTTCTTGTCCTCCTCAGCATGGATATGGTTCTGGGTGATGTTCTAGATCAGGGGTGGGGAATATTTCTCAAGGGCCGTTTATGGCCTTTGAGGCCATCTTATCCGGCCCCCGATGTAATTTTAATGTTATGCAGCTTCACATGAAATATGACATGCTTTGTAAAAGAATCTTAGAAATTACATTCGCAATACAATTAAGTTATATTTCATGGGACCTTGAGAAGGTGGGGTCAGTCGTAAAGGTTATTGCTTTCAATAGGCCTAATGTGCAAGGGAAAATCCTGGTTTGTGTTCATAGCACGGCCTTTGTGGGACTTATATGGCGCTTGGAGGAATTTGAAGTGGCCCTTCGAATGAAAAAGGTCCCCCCCCCCCCTGTTCTAGGTGTTAGGATGTTCTGTGGTCTATTCAGCACGGATCTGGTTCTTGGTGATGTTCTAAGTGTTGTGTGTTGTATGTCCTCTTGAGCATGGATGTGGTTCTGGATGATAGTGTTGTGTGTTCTCCTCTACTCAGCATGGATCTGATTCTGGGCGTGGCGGATCGGTTCTTCTTCACGCCGTACGTGTACCCGGCGTGGTGGGGGGAGGAGGAGCCTATTCGCCAGATCCTCGGCCTCCTCGTGGTGACCAACCTGGGGGCGGCGGTCTTGTACCTCGGACTGGGCACGCTCAGTTATGTCTTCATCTTCAACCACGAGCTCATGAAGCACCCACAATTCCTACCAGTAAGATGCACACACACACACACACACACACACACACACACACACACACACACACACACACACACACACACACACACACACACACACACACAGGGCCGTAGTGGGGGTACGCGATTTGTGAGGTCACCAATTTATTAGGCAACTTGTCATGTCAACCCACTTTTCGTACAGAATTTGTCTTTTTTAAATCTCACCTCAGGAGAAGTGGGTGGACTGCGTACCTCCGCGTACCACGCCCACTACACCCCTGCACACACACACGCACGCACACACGCACACGCACACACCTCCATCACAACCTCATGAAACACCCACACTTCCGACACAAAAATATACACACACACACACACACACCATTACACACTCAAACACACAAAGACCATGTGTATTTTTTAATCTTCTAAGGTTATTATTTGTGTCAAGAATCAGGTGCGCTTCGAGATCCAATATGCTAAGACGTCTCTGTCCTGTGTGTGTGTGTGTGTGTGTGTGTGTGTGTGTGTGTGTGTGTGTGTGTGTGTGTGTGTGTGTGTGTGTGTGTGTGTGTAGAACCAGGTGCGGCGTGAGATCAAGTATGCCATGACATCTCTACCGTGGATCAGTATACCGACGGTTGCTCTGTTCTTCGCTGAAGTCCGCGGATACAGCAAGCTCTATGACAACGTGCACGACTCACCTTTGGGTACGTATACATGTGGTGTGTGTGTGTGTGTGTGTGTGTGTGTGTGTGTGTGTGTGTGTGTGTGTGTGTGTGTGTGTGTGTGTGTGTGTGTGTGTGTTACGATACAGCAAGCTGTAGGACAACATGCACAACTCACACCTTGGTGTGTGTGTGTGTGTGTGTGTGTGTGTGTGTGTGTGTGTGTGTGTGTGAGAGAGAGAGAGAGAGAGAGAGAGAGAGAGAGAGAGAGAGAGAGAGAGAGAGAGGGAGAGAGAGAGAGTGTGTGTGCGCGACATGTGTGTAACGTGTGTGGGGATATGTGGGTGTGGGAATACAGCAAGCTGTACTGAACATGCACGACTCAACTTTGGGTACGTAAACGTCAGAGGTGGAAAGTAACTAATTACTTTACTCACGTTACTGTAATTGAGTAGCTTTTTTGTGTACTTGTACTTTTTAAACTACTTTTAGAAAATTGTAATTTTACTTTTACTTAAGTACATTTTCTTTCAAGTAATGTACTTCAGTACATTTAACAGCAAAGCGTTACTGAGTAAAAAAAACAAAACAAAAAAACTCTAGAATTCTAGCTTAGTTTATAAAGAGTTGGTGCGTGCGACCTGTCTCTCACTCAAACGATGATGGCTGACATGGAGGCTGACATGGAGATTCACTTAACTCAGAGAAGATCAACATTAGCTGTTCTTCCTCTAACCCAGTGCACCCCTTGCACATCTAGAGGCAGAAAACGCTGATTGTTAAAAAGTAACTTTTTACTTTTTCTAAAAGTACATTTTAAATTATTTACTTTTTACTTTTACTTTAGTAGATTTCTTGACTGGTAAATTTACTCGTACTTGAGTACATTTTCAACAGAGTAACAGTACTTGTACTTGAGTACAATATTTTAGTACTCAATCCACCTCTGGCTAACGTGTACTGTATGTGTTTATA